>NC_043704.1:114462007-114567884 GCF_006229205.1 Suricata suricatta
TGAACAAATCAAGAGACTATAGATGCTGGTGAGGGTGTGGAGAGACGGGCACCCTCCTACACTGTTGGTGGGAATGTAAACCGCTCTGGAAAACAGTGTGGAGGTTCCTCAAAAAACTATCCGTAGAACTCCCGTATGACCCAGCAATCGCACTGCTAGGGATTTACCCAATGTATTTCTTAAATAATAAGGCTGAAAAGTGGAAACTACTTTTTGCCTTATGGACTGCAGAATGGATGTTGTGTTAACAAGCAGGGAAACAATCAATATTCATCTCCTTGTACATGTTCATATGAGCTCTTAGGTGACCAGGCGCATTGTTAATGAGCAGTAATATCTTGAAAGAATTTTTTTTTTCTGAGCTATAGGTCTCAACAGTGGGCTTAAGATAGTTAGTAAATGGGGTAGCTGGGTGGCTAAGTCGGTTAAGTATTCGACTTTGGCTCAGGTCATGATCTCACAGTTCGTGGGTTCGAGCCCTGCGTCGGGTTCTGTGCTGACAGCTCAGAGCCTGGAGCCTGTTTCAGATTCTGTGTCTCCCTCTCTCTCTGCCCTCCCCCATTCATATGTGCACACGTGCATTCTCTTTGTCTCAAAAATAAATAAACTATAAAAAAGTTTTTTAATTGGTAAACTATATTGTAAACAGATGTGCTGTCATTCAGGCTTTGCTGTTCCACTTACAGAGCACAGGGACAGTAGATTTAGTATACTTCTTTAAGGCCCTGGGGCTTTCACAAGGATAAATGAGCGCTGGTTTCCACTTGAAGTCACAGCTGCCTTAGCCCCTAACAAGAAAGTCACCCTGTCCTCTGAGGGACAGTGCCAGTATTGACTTCTCTTCTCTAGCTATGAAAGTCCTAGATGGCATCTTCTAATATGACTCTCTTATCTGTAGTAGAAAGCTGTTGTTTAGTGTGGCTGCCTTTATTTATTAGCTAGATCTTCTGGATCAGCTTCTACATCAGCACCTGCTGCTTCATTTTATACTTTTATGTTATGAAGGTGGCTCCGTTCCTTAAACCTCATGGATTGACCTCTTGTAGCTTCAAACTTTTCTTCTGCAGTTTCCTTGCCTCAGTGTCTTCATAGAGAATTAAGGTCTCATTCTGGCTTAGGCTTTAGCTTAAAAAAACATTGTGACTGGTTTAATCTTGTATCCAGAGCACTAAAATGTCCTCCACATCAGCAGTAAGGCTGTTTCTGTTCCTCATCACTTGTGTGGTCACTGGAGCAACACTTTTAATTTCCTTCAAAAAAAAAAAAAAACCTTTTCTTTGTGCTTACAGTTTAGCTAACTGGTGTGGGAGGCCTCACTTTTGGCCTACTTGAAGTTTTAACATGTGTTCCTTGGGAAGATTAATCATTTCTAGCTTTTGATTTAAAGTGAGAGACATAGGACTTTTCCTTTCACTTAGACACTTAAAAACCATTGTAGCATTATTAATTGGCCTAATTTTAATATTGTTGTGTTTCAGGGAATTGGAAGGCCTGAGAAGGGAGAGAGGGGGAAATGACTGGTCATTAGGGCATTCAGAACACATACAATATTTATTAAGTTCATTGTATTATGTAAATGTGGATCATGGTGACTTGAAACAATTACAATAGAAATATCAAAGACCCTGTTCACAGATCACCATGACAAATGTAATAATCATAAGCATTTTGAAATACTATGAGAATTACTAAAATGTGACACAAACATGAAGTAAGTAAATGCTGTTGGAAAATGGCACTGATAGATTTGCTCAGTGCAGGGTTGCCACAAATCTTCAATCTATAAAAAAATGCAGTATTTTTGAATTATAATAAGTGAAACACAATGAAATAGGTGTGTCTATAAAATCACTCAAAAAACCCCACTAGTAACAGAAGAATTTCAACAATATAACAAAAATCATATATAGGAAGCCCACAGCTAACATGATATTCAGTGTTTAAAAACTGAAAGCTGTCCCTCTAAAATAAACAATAAGGGAATTTTACCCACTCTCAGTGCTTCTATTTCATATGGATTGGAAGTTCAAACCAGAGCAATTAGGCAAGAAAAATAAATAAAAGAATTTAAATTGGATAGGAAGAAGCAAAATTTACAGATGGCATACAAAACAACCTGTTAGAACAAATTCAACAAAATTGCAGGCTACAGAATCAACTTGCAACAATCAGTTGTTCTCATACATTAACAATAAATCATCTGTTTTATGATAACATAAAAAACAATAAATATATAGAAATTAACATAGCCTAGAGGTAAGAGATTTGCACTCTGAAAATTATAAAATATTGCTGAAAGTAATTTTTAAAAGGCTTAAAAGAAAATGGAAAGACCCCTCCCCCTATCCTGCTTTTATGGAGTGGATTAAAATGTTCATACTACCTAAAGCCATTTACAGATTCATGCGGTCTCTAGTTCCCAATGGCACTTTTTTTGTGTGTGGAAATAGAAAAGTCATCCTAAAATTTATATGAAATATGAATCTCAAGGAACCTTGAGTGGCCAAAATAGTTCTGAATTAGAAAAGCATAGCTGGAAGCCTGGCATTTCCTGATTTCAAAACGTAATGCAAAGCTACAGTAATCAAAACAGTCTGTTATTAGTGTAAAGTCAGACATACAGACCAGTGAAAAGCTATAGAACATAGCTATAAACCTTTACATATTCAGTCGAGTGAACTTTGATAAAGGCGCAAAGGTTACACAGTGGGGAACGGATAGTCTCTTCAAAAGAATGGGGCTGGTACCAATATTACACTGTAATTTACCAATAATACACTGTAATTACACTGGGTTTTTCAATGATTTCTTGGATATGACACCAGGTGCCTAGGCAACAAAATCAAAGATTCATAAGTGAGGCTGCATCAAATTTCTGCAAAAAAAGAAACAATCAAGAGTGAAAGTATAACGTACAGAATGAGAGAAAGATATAGGAAAGTATATCTAATAAGGGCATTATATTCAAAACATATAAAAATTTGTAAATCAACACCAAAAAAGTAAGTTGATTGAAAAAATGGGCAAAGAACTTGAATAGACATTCTCCAAAATAGATATACAAATGACCAACAAGCATATGAAAAGATGCTCAACATCACCAATGACCAGGGAAATGCAACTTGAGATTATAATGAAATATCACAACTGTTAGGATGATCACTATTTTAAAAAATAAGTGATGGTGGAGTGCCTGGGTGGCTCAGTCAGTTAAGCGTCCAATGTAGGCTCAGGTTATGATCTCACAGTTTGTGAGTTTGAGCCCTGAGTCAGGCTCTGTGCTGACAGCTTGGAGTCTAGAGCCTGCTTTGATTCTGTCTCTCTCTCTGCCCCTCCCCACTTGTGCTCTGTCTCTCAAAAATAAATAAATGTAAAAAAACATTAAAAAATAAGCGATGTTGAGGATGTGGAGGAATTTGGAATGCTTTACACTGTTAATGAGAATGAGAAGTGATCCGGTCACTATGAAAAACTTTATAGTTTGCTGAAAAACTTAAAAAGGAGCATTACCATATGATCCACCAAACCCACTTCTGGCTATGTATCCAAAAGAATTAAAAACAGGGTCATAATGAGATATTTGCATAGCCATGTTTGTTTATTGCAACATTATTCACAGTAGCCAAAAGGTGGAAGCAACCTAAATGTCCATTACAAGTGAGTGGATGCAAGTGTGTGTGTGTGTGTGTGTGTGTGTGTGTGTGTGTGTGTGTGTGCGCGCGCGCGTGTGCACGCACATGCGTGTGTGTAGGTTACACATCATATCATTTAGCCTTAAAAAGCAAATTCTGTCATATACTATAACATGGATGAAACTTGCCATTATGTTAAGTTTAAATAAGCCAGTCACAAAATGATACAAATTGTGTGATAACATCTGTAGGTGGTCCCTAAAACATTTGGACTCTCTGTAAGTAGAATGGCATTTCCAGAGATTGGAGGAAGGGGGAAAAGAGAGTTGAATGGATATAGTGTCTCAGTTTTGCAAGATGAAAAAATTCTAGGAATCTGTTGAACAAATACATAGTTAACACTACTGTACTGTATATTTAACCTAAGATTTATTATCTTGTTTTGCCACAATAAAAATACCCATAAACACAATATTTTGTCATAACACATATTGTCAACAGAATTATTAACTTAGAAGTTACAAAGAGTTTACAACCTCCTTTTAAGTTGTAAACGTTATTCCCTTTTTACTATCAATTTTGTTAGATTTCTAATAGAAATATGTCAAATGAATACAAATATCCAAATTGATAGATGCATAAAAATTATTCCAAAAGAATATTCTATTTAAAAATAATTGTTAGACATAAACTACATGCTAGATACTTTATAATTTGTAGATGTATTATTGATTTTCATAGTCAATCCCTAAAGTAGCATTGTGGTTTTCTTCCCCCAAGTTTTTATTTAGATTCAAGTTAGTGAACATATTAGTGTAGTTTTGGTTTCAGGAGTAGAATTTAGTGATTCTTCACTTACATAGAACACCCAGTGCTCATCCCAGCAAGTGCCCTCCCTTAATGCCCATCACCCTTGTAGTCCATCCTGCAACCCACCTTCCCTCTAGCAACCTTCAGCTCTCTATACTTAAGAGTCTCTTATGGTTTGCCTCCCTCTTTCTTTTTATTTTTTCTTCTCTTAATCTATGTTCATCTGTTTTGTTAAGTTCCACATATGAGTGAAATCTTATGGTATTTGTCTTTCTCTGAATTATTTTGTTTGACAAAATATACTCTAATTCCATCCATTTTGTTGCAAATGGCAAGATTTCATTCTTATTGATGGCTGAGTAATATTCCGTTTTATATATATATACATATACCTTTTTATATATAACATATATATACCATTATATGTATATACTATATATACACATATACACACACACCATTTTATATATAATATACACACACATATACATATATCACATCCTTATCCATTCATCAATTGAACAGCATCTTTATTCATTCATCAATTGAATTTGGACCTATTCCATCATTTGGCTATTGCTTGTAGCACTGCTATCATTAAGGCTCATGTGCCCCTTCAAATTTTGTATCCTTCGGATAAATACCTAGGAGTGCAATTGCTAGGTCATAGGGTAGTTCTATTTTTAATTTTTTTGAGGAGACTCCATACTGTTTTCCAGAGTGGCTGCCCCAGTTCGCATTCCCACCAACAGCGTAAGAGAGTTCCCCTTTCTTTGCATCCTCACCAACTTCTGTTTCCTGAGTTGTTATTTCAGTCATTATTACAGCTGTGAGGTGGTATTTCTTTGTGGTTTTGATCTGCGTTTCCTTAATGATGAGTGATGTTGAGCATTTTTTTTCATGTGCCTGTTAGCCATTTGTACGTCTTTTTTGAAGAAGTGTCGGTCCGTGTCTTCTGCCCATCTCTTAATGGGATTATTCGGTTTTCGGGTGTTGAGTTTGATAACTCTTTATGGATTTTGGATACTAGTCACTTATCTGAAATGTCATTTGGAAATATCTTCTTCCATTCCGTAGTTTGCCTTTAAGGTTTGTTGATTACTTCTTTCGCTGCACTGAAGCTTTTTATCTTGGTGAAGTCTCAATCATTCTTTTGCCTCCAGAGATGTATCTAGTAAATAAGTTTGTCTGGCCAAAGTCAAAGAGGTTGCTGCCTGTGTTGCCCTCTAAGACTTTAAAGGTTTCCTGTCTCACATTTAGGTCTTGCATCCATTTTGAATTTATTTTTGTGTATGATGTAAGAAAGTGGTCCCGTTTCATTCTCTATGTCACTGTCCAGTTTTTGCAAGACCATTTGTTGAAGAGAGTGTCTTTTTTCCTGCTTTGTTAAAGACTAATTGATTATCTAGTCATGCATCCATTTCTGGGTTCTCTATGCTGTTTCATTGATCTATGTGTCTGATTTTATGCCAGTACCATACTTTCATGATGACAGCTTGGTAATACAGCTTGAAGTCTGGAATTGTGATGCCTCCTGCTTTTCTCTTTCAACATTCTTTTGATTATTCAGATTCTTTTCTGGTTCCACACATATTTTAGAATCATTTGTTCTAGCTCTGTGAAAAATGCTGGTGTTATTTTGATAGGGATTGCATTGAATGTGTGGATTGCTTTGGGGAGTACAGACATTTTAACAATATTTGCCCTTCCAACCCATGAGCAAGGAATGTTTTTCCATTTATTTGTATCTTCTTCAGTCTCTTTTATAAGAGTTTCTATAGTTTTCAGATTATAGATCTTTTGTTAGGTTTAACCTCTTTTGTTAGGTTTATTGCTGGGTATCTTATGGCTTCTTTGTATCTTGTAAATGGGATCAATACCTTGATATCTCTTTCTGCTGTTTTATTATTACTGTTAGAAATGGAATAGATTTCTGCATATCAATTTTATATCCTGAAACTTTGCCATATTTGTGTATAAATTCTAGCAATTTTTTTTGCTGGAATGTTTCAGGTTTTCCATGTAGAGTATCATGTTGTCCACAAAGAGTGAAAGTTTGACTTCTTCCTTGCCAATTTGGATGTCTTTATTTCTTTTTGTTGTCTTATTGCTGAGGCTAGGACTTCAAGTACTATGCTGAGCAACAGTACTGAGTGTGGACATCCTTGCTGTGTTCTTAAACCTAGGAGAAAAGTTCTTAGTTTTTCCCATTGAGGATATTAACTTAGAGTCTTTCATATATAGTCTTTATGATGTTGAGGTATGTTCTTTCTCTATTTTCCCCGAGGGTTTTAATTAAGAAAGGATGCTGTCTTTTGTCAAGTGCTTCTTCTACATCTATTGAGAATATCATATGGTTCTTATCCTTTTTTTAAATTAATGTGTATCATGTGATTTGTGGATATTCAACCACACTTGCAGCTCAGGAATAAGTTCCATTTGATTATAGTGAATAATTCTTTTAATGTACTTTTGGATTTGATTTGCCAGTATCTTGGTGAGAATTTTTGCATATATGGTCATCAGGGGTATTGGTCTGTAATTCTCCTCTTAAGTGGGGTCTTTGTTTAGTTTTGAAATCAAGGCAATATTGGCCTCATAGAGTGAGTTTGGAAATCTTTCTTCCATTTCCATATTTTGGAACAGTTTGAGAAGAGTAGGTACTAACTCTGTGCTCGCTCACAGTCAGTCCTGCCCTAGTAAAGATGCCCGTATGGGATTTTGTGTCATCAGCTCCAGCCTCCACTTGCTGTGCTATGTTGCTCACTGAAGTCCATCTATACTTGTGGGTAGGGGGTAAAATGGCGTCACACCACTTTCTTATCCCTGAAGATGGGAGCTCACACCTGCCACTGTTCAGGAATCTCTCATAGAAGAGCAAACAATCTCCCCACTTGTGTCCCAGCCTTCTGTCAGGTCCCTGCCCTCACTGTATCTGTGCCCAGGCCATTGGCATGCCCAGTGCCATAGTTCTGTGTTTTATCTCTGGCATCTGGCTGGGGTTCAAATCTCCAAATCTTAAAGACCCACATGGCGTGAACCCACTCCTCACCTCTGGAGGAGAGCCTCACAGCACTGTGACTGGTGCCCTTTTTCCCCAGAAAAGCAATTGCAAGCTGCACAGTTTGTTTGGAATTCATGGTGAAGCACAGCGAAAAGCAGCAGCCAGGTTATCTGCTGTTTGCACATGCTTCTGTCCCTTGCAGGTGAACAGCCTCTAAATGGTGCCTGCTGTCTCTTTTGTCCTGGGAAAGGCCATATACTCTCTTCCAAACATACTCCAGGAAGGGGAACATTCTCTCCCAGTGTGCCCCAGGGGATCCCCAAAACATGCTGTCCATTGCCAGGCCTCCACCCTCCTCCCCAGAAGCATAGCTATGCCCACCAGGCTCAACTCTGGGGAATGGTGTAGACTTCTTCTTTTTTTTTTTCTTTGTAACTTTATTTATTTATTTTTTTAGAATATAACACTATTTTCTTTAACATATGCAATTATTTTCCATCATTTACAATGCAGTAGTTACAATGACACGCCAAATGGAGAAGCAAAGTAAAAAATCAGAACTCCAACTTCTATTTCATGTAATTAGACTTATACAGAAATTAGAAGGTTAAGTAACAACTGGTTAATCACCTAATTTCACAGCTATCTGAAGTGGCGATCATTATATAGCAGCTTATCTATGATACATTCAAGATACATGATAAAATTTATTACTTGCCCATAAGCTAAAACACAGGGTGTGGTTATGTTTAAATGAAGTTGCTTTTACAACACCAAAGACTTAATCATCCATTTCTCACATAAAAGGTAGCTACTTTTTTGCATAGACCTCAAGTATATCGTAGGATAGAGGTGGAATTTAAGGAAAGGTATTAAGGTGTAGACTTCTAAAACCTCAGAGTTTGAGCTCCACTGCTCGTAAAAACTTGTGACAAGTTCCTTTGACTCTCCAGTCAGTGGTTTTGAGGAAACCCGATGTGCTGCTGTTCTCTCTCTCCCCCGGTCTTTCTCTTTCCTTATTCCACAAAAAGTGTTTGCCCCTCCTCTGTGGCACGGTGGCTTTTCTCTCCCCCAGTTCACAGCTCCACAACTCATACCTGCCATGTTCTCTCCCTCTAATGGTGCAAATTGTTTTTTTAATCCTCAGGTCAATTTTCTAGGTATTTGAAATGATTTGAATGTTACTCTGTGTTTGAGGGACAAGGCAAGCCCAGGGTCCCCCTACTACTACTCTGCCATCTTAATTCCCTCTACTTATGTCCTTTTAAAAACAGGTTTATGACAGATTTTGGTTATACTTAATGGAATTTTAAGGAGGCATACACTTCAATTCTTGTTGTGAGATAAACCATCGTTCATATATCTATACGCATCAAATCAACTTTTGTTTTATTGTATTACATAAAGCTGGGTAACATACTTGCCTTAAGTTTGTATGTCTGGTTTAAATGTTCTTAAAATTATACAGAGAGCTGATTTTGAGAGGCCACTTAGGGCCCTCCCAATGGTTAGAGATTCTTTATACAGATGTGGACTCGTGATTTGCAAAGAGGGACTCCGTAGATAGCAGCAGTCTTTAGTTAAACGTGGTTAATAATTTTCTTGAGCAATGCTGGGAAGACTAGTTATTTCCTAGAATTGTTTCAAGTAATGATTCACAGAAGAAAGTATCACTCTCAATTTTTTTATGGTTGAAATTTCTTCTTTGAGAGATGCTAACATGTATTCTCTCCTTTAACAAAGACAAAGGGGAAAAATTCAAGTAAAAGAAATCTTCAAAACTTACGGGACTAGTGGGATAAGTCGCCCTTGACTTGAACCACAGGTAATAATACTACTGCTCTTAGTTTGTCTTGTCTGTGGTTTATTCTTTTAGTTAAGACAGGGCACTGGAGTAAGTCAGAAGAAGAGACAGAAAAGGGAGAAATGGAATGTATATGACTGAAATGGTTTTGGGTAGATACTGTTCTAGATTGTATCCTTGTCCTATTTAATGAAAAATACAATCTGTCAGAAAGCACTGATTTTAGTACTGGTTCTGGCATGAAGTACTATGACGAACTAGGTATTTTTTCTGAGTTGAATTTCATAATCTCATTCTAATGTCAATTTCATTCGGTTTGCTCATTAAAACTAGTATAGTTGATCCAAAGTATCTTGACTATATTATGGCCTTTGAAGATACATTTTTATAAAGTTCCAAGGCTGATATGTCACTGTTTGTCAAATTTATCACTTTTTTCTGTTGTTGTCCCGTGAGAACTGGGGCTATAACTGGCCTGTCTATAGTTATTTCCCCAAAGGAAGCATGGTACTTGGAATATAGCTTGTGTTCAATAAATATTAAAAAAATTAATACATGAATGAATCATTGGTGAATCAAAAGAATAAGTCTTTTCCCCTGCTTAAGGCTTACATATAAGGAATATAAATCTAACAAACCCTATTGGAAGCTGGTAACCAAGTGGTAACTTAAATTTCAAAAGTTTGTATCACAATATTTTTGAACGAGCGTAGGTCAATTGTTTTTTCCCTTATAAAAAGAAGATGTGGAAAAGCTAATTTATATGAAAGCTGAAGATCTGAGGGTGGCTGCTGAGGGCTACTACAGAGAACTGATTATGGAATGCTAGAAACTTATTACAAAGTGAAAGACATTTAGATAAACATTCAAGCTGAATGTGCACTGCTGACAGGCAGAAGTAAAAAGAAAGTGTTTACTATCACTAATTTCTTCTAAGTTTGATCGATAACAACTCTACTCTCCTCATGTCACTTTGGTAGCTAGGAACTAGACAGAAGTGATAGCAAGTTATTAGATTTTTATCATGATACCTCAATTTGGCAAGCTTAAGTGATTCTGGAAGACCAAGCATGGATTCTTTGTTAGTATAACCAAATCCAATTTAAATTACTCATAGTCTGTAGTACTCTTCAAAACAGAAAGCTGGTCTCATCTCATGGGGCCAACACTGCCCAAGAAGAAATAGAAGCCCTCAGCTATTGACATTTCAACCAGAAGGTGCCATGTGAAAGATACAAAGAACGCTTAGAAATGCAGTTCCTGCCCTGACGAGATTCAGAATGTAGTGATATGATAAGGTTATGTGCATAGAAATGTAACCGTAACATGAAGGGGTCAGTGTCAGACTAAGGTAGCAATAACCTTGAATTGTATTGAAGTAAAAACTCTCGGGTCCAAGCAATTTGGAAAAGCTTTAGAAAGGAGGAAGAGCTGGTGGTGTTCTACTAAATGCCTATAATTTATGTCTTTAAATGGAGAAGTCTTTGTGTAAAAAAAAAAAAAAATTCTCCATCCTTTCTCCAACCCCTCCTCTACCAGTTAATAAACCAAACCAAATCCTACACACAAACAAAAACAAAGTGATAAAAAAAAATTGCACACGGTTGGGTTTCTTGGCTAAAATTTACTTCTCCTCCTCCAAATTCATGGGCAGTATTGCATATTGTAGGCTGCCTTCTGCCAGTATATGCCTTACTATGTGATCTCATGCCTTGGGATACTTCATTAGAATTTTTATCATAATTATGTTTGTGAAGTTCCCCTTTTTATCATACTGATTAACAGAATAGAACTACCTCAATTTTATTAAGTTAAAATGATTTTGATATGTATCATTTTTTATAGAAAAATATTTTATATCAAATATGCTGCAAAATAGAAAAAGCAAAGGTTCAAAATCCTACTTAACTCTATTTATAGTACTTTACTTTTATGGAATGGGAACATGATTCAATGACTAATAAGTTAATGTTAATAATTGAGGAATAATTATAGAAAGTAGGCTAGGTTAATATGAGTTCATAAACACATATCAAATCCTGCTGCCCTAAAGCCCAAATTTGTCAAGGAACTAGGACCTTTGTTGAGCTATTATAACTTAGCTGTTTAGAGTAAGAATACAGGGGCGCCTAGGTGGCTCAGTCAGTTGAGCGTCCGGCTTAGGCTCAGGTCATGATCTCACAGTTTGTGGGTTCGAGCCCCATGTCGGGTTCTGTGCTGGCACCTAGCTCAGAGCCTGGAGCCTGTTTCAGATTCTGTATCTCCCTCTCTCTCTGGCTGTCCCCTGCTCATGCTGTCTCTGTCTCTCAAAAATAAAATTAAGTAAGTAAGTAAATAAATAAATAAAAACCATAGAGTTAGAAACAGTCCAGAGATAGAACAAACAGAATTATCTATATAAGGATCATCTAGGTATCAGGACTAAAGGAGAGAGAGCAATATGCAAAAAAAGCAAGATTCAGGAGGGGAGGAAAAAGCCATCGGTCAAAGCCACATTGTTGAAGAAGGAATTGGGGCCTACAAGGAAGGATTTACCATCTAATGGCAATTTCCTGTTTCTTCTTTTCTAATCTAGTTGTTTATAGATGATTCTGAGTCTCCAGGCATCTTTCAGAGAATGTTCTGAGTTTTGCTTAGTATTCTAAAAGTCCATTACAAGGAACAACCCTGAGTAACTTCTAAATGTTTAGTATACTACTAATTATGGGGTAAAAAAATAACTGATAATGAAGGAAAGATGGGCCTTTTGGTAGCCCATATATAGTACCTTGATTAGGGTTAGACAAAAGAGCCTTTTCTACCTGGACTGGGGAGCAGAGTATATAAAAGTTTCCTGAAGAAACACAGCCAACAAGATATCTACATGTAGATACATAGATACTTGAAGGAACTAGCTTACACCAATGTAAAGATATTGGTGGGCTGGTGGGCTGGAAACTCAGGGTCAGTTGCCGTTCAAGTCCACAGGCAGTTTCCTGGCAGAATTTCTTCCTTTGGGGAGTGGTCAATCTTTATTCTACTTAAGTCCCAGTGATTGGAAGAGGCCCATTAACATTATGAAAGGTAATCTGCTTTACTCAAAATCCATTGATTTAACTGTTGATCTTATCCAAAAACACCTTCACAGAAACATCCAGAATAATGTTTGACTGAATATTTGGACATCACGGCTCAGCCAACTTGATACATGAAATGAACCATTACACAGAATATAGGCTGGATTTCCACTCACCTTCACCCTCTTTGTCAGGCGTCCTTGCGCAGAGCCAAACAGTACAACTACTCACAGTGGGCTGCTTTTTGGTAGCACCATGTCTGGTCATATGCCAGTACCTGTGGGGACCACAGCCAAATCATTTTGTAACTAGTAGACTGATCAATGGCCAGAAGGTTTCACAGCTGTTCATGACCAACGGCTCCTTCCAGAGAGGAGAGGCTGGACTTTGATAAATGTGACTAGTTCACACAAGCAGAATAGACTGTGGTTGGTCACAGGGTGCTTATAATGCGAGGTTTTAATTTTGACTCTGCCACTGATTTGCTGTGGGATGTTGAATAAATCACTTTACTTCTCTGGATCTGGGTTTTCATATTTGAAAACTACAGATTTAAACACATTTCTTCCATCTCCAACATGATGCTTTCTATGATGCAATCAAACTTGTTGGTCTTGACAGAGTCAGTTCTGGTCCTTAACTGACACTGGTAATAATTAGGAAATGATTCTTTTAGTGAAATTAGATATAATCAAAAGCTCTTTCTTATTTTCTAAACCATTTGATGCTCTTCTTGATTTAAAAGAGAATTTATGAATGAGACTATCAGCAATTAATGTGAAAACCTTATCTTGTAAAATATTTATCTTCAGGTGAAGAAATAATTTCCTATGGTAATTTTATCAAATGTAAAAAAAATTGAATAAGGCCCAGCTTCTGCTTATGATAAAAATTGCAATACATACCTCCTTTCCTAGTTCTCCTCAATTAAGTTTTAAGATTTAGCTCTTGAAATTCAAAAAAGCTATGAGATAATACTTTGCATTTTTAATATACTATTCATTTAAAGTCACTTCAGAACACAAATAGTAATCAGGAAGAGTAATGTTATTTTTCTTTTTCCTCATCTGTAGTTCTTTCCTGGAAACCTTACTGCACATTGGGATTCTCCTTGGTCCATTGATACTTCCTGATGGACCATATTACATTTCCTTCTCAAATTGCTTAAAATGTTTCACAGAAAATGAATCCTCATACTCCTGATAATTCAGTTGAGATAAATAAAATAAGTATAGCCTTTTATGCAACCTCACCTTACCAGACTCCAGCATACTATACACAATGTGAATAATTGTGAGAAAAATCCTTGGAGCTTTAAATCTTTGTCTCCTATTTTAAAGAACTTAATAATGACTTTGTCATGGAATTTCAAAAAAAAAAAAAAAGAAATAGATCCAAAAGGACTTCATAAGAGAAGATCTTTAAAGGCATATATGTTTTTACAAACATACAGAAATGTTAACACCCAAATGTATGCTGCGCTTTCAGCACTGGACTTCAGAAGCTGATATACTGATTTCCATAGGCTTGCCACTGCTCAGAGCATTTTGGAACTCGATTCATGGAATTGACTTTAGAGCTAGTTTATGAACCACACAAGGAAATTAGTTTTATTACTTTATTGTCACACCTCATATATTTCCATTCTCACGTTCCTCACAGTTGGGTATCTTCCCTCTCTTAGATTTTGCATTTTTCCCCATTTCAAACTGTCCTTGCAAATACGTCTCCCAAAGAATGAATGTTTGCTATAGATATATTCACAGCTTTATGCAAGTAGATAAAATGTGGTACAAACTTAAATACAAAATATGGTACATTACCTGGCAGAGTACTCTATTATACAAAATATTTTCTCTAATCGAAGTGTAAAGAAAATGTCATTTTTCTAAGTTTAAAGTCCATGGAAAAATTTGTATGTTAACATTATTTTAACCTGTTGGCTTGGATGCCTGTTCTTAAGAAAATCTGGTTTTCTCTAAAACACTAACAAAACAAAGGATTAAAATCTAATTGTTTATTCAAAATATCACTGGAGAGTATACATTTGAATATATGCATTGTTAAAATGTAGAAATAAAATATTTTAACTATGTGAATAAGTGAAGAAATATGGGTAGGCTTGTAAAATATATGAGATAATCTATAGAGGTAAGTTTCCTTATTCTAACTTTGATTTTCCTAAGGTTATTTTTTCAAAAATATCAGTTGCTTTACAAAGAACAAAAATCATCGGGAGTGGGAAATGCCAACTGTTTTAGTTTACACATATCCAGGCTGTGTATTTCCCCATCTTTGGTTCATTGAGGCAATATCACAGCATGGTCCCTGGATAAAACAAGCAAAAGATAACACAGAATACACCAAACTAGAGTAGGTCAATTAAAAAAACTTATTAACAAGCAATTAAAGCTCAGTAGTTTTTTTCTTTGTGTGAGTTTGTGTACAGTAGTCAGTGGAGAGTTTAGCATGTTGGACCTATTCTTTCCCCAGGTGTCATTTACTGGAAATGCCTGAGGAACCTTGGAGAAGAATCAGAAGCAACTGAATGGTTATAAATTTGCCCCATGTTACAAATGAATATATTTTCTCACTGAAATGCATCCTAATTTTATAGTTACTTAGAAAAAAGATCTTGATCAATGCACCAAACCATAGAGCAATGGCTATGAAAATGGTGCATCAAAGTCAGGACCCATTGTGGAAGTGAAGCAAGGCGAAAGCCTTATTAATAATGGGCCAATCCTATGGTGAGCCTCGGTGGGCAAACTGCTATCTGGAAGTATACTGTTCACTCATGTGAAGTGAATTAACACTTCCTGGACAGTAGGGTACTATTAGGTGCGTTGAAACAACTGATTTTGTATGGGCATCCTAGTGCCCTTGCACACCCGGCATCTCTATAGGATCAGGCATAATGAAATTATATGTTGCCAAGAAGGCAGCCCTTACAAATTTTAGGCAGGAGCCCAGTAGTAGGGACTCATGGTAGTTAAATCAGCTAGGAAAGCAAAGAACCAGGGAAGGAGTTGACACCTAACAAAGACAATCCTTAAACATTTTGTTCATCCTCATTGGCTACTTAAAAAAGGAAAGAAACAAATAGCCAGATGAAAAGGAAGCAGCAAAGCTTCATAAAAATAGAGGATCATAGTCTTAAAACAAATCCTGATCCGCTGCAGATCCTCAAATTAGGCAGAAGGTGCTCTACCAGAGCTGATTGTATTTGGAAATAAATTATTTAGACTATATATCTAGTTTTTTTTTTTGTAGTCGGAATCATGTAGCCATAGGTTGAATTAGTTATGAAAGAAGTGCTTTAATTGGTGATTTGTATAGTTGGATAATATTGGTAACTTTTGTGATTTTATTTTTTTAAAGTAGAGTTTAAAACATACTGAGCTGTTAATTTGAAAGACTTTCTGAGATGTTCTAACTCGGTGTGAACCAAGATTATTCGGAGTCTCACTTATAAAACTGGATCTATTTGAGCTTTAGGATTGACTATAGAGCAGCATACAAACACATGTAATTTTAACCAGCAATTAGAGGCCCAACAAAAGTAAGAATGCTCTTTTGAATCTAAGAAAATTATACTGGCATTACTTTGCTTTCTAATTGGAGAGGCCTTTGTCTATATAATTCTGTGGTTTTATTTATGACGTTTTATGAATATGAAGCTTATTTCTCAAACTAAAGCAGTATCCAAATTTGTCTTACCGTTAAATGATTCCTTTTTGAACAAGGAAAATGTATTCATTTATTCTGCTCATCCTTGAAATACAGTAGAAGCCAAACTGTTAAAAAAAATTATGTTGGCTGAAATACAAAATGAACATGTCGAGTTCTTTAAAGCTGGGGTATGTTAGGAGTAATCATCTTGATTTTGTGCTAAGCACTAGTCGTGCTAATTTCTGCCATCAACAAATTTGATTAAATTCAAAGAGGGTAAACATTTTTTTCCTAACTTGCAACATTCCTAATGTTTAGAAACAGAAAATTTGTCAACCAGAAATGGGCTTTCCTAATATGAAATTGAAAACCTATCTTTTTTGTGTGTGTTTTTTAATGTTTTTTATTTATGAGAGACAGAGAGAGACAGCACGAGCAGGGGAGGGTCAGAGAGAGAGGGAGACACAGAATCTGAAGCAGGCTCCAGGCTCTGAGCTAGCTGTCAGCACAGAGCCCGATGCGGGACTCGAACCCAAGAACCATGAGATCATGACCTGAGCTGAAGCCAGATGCTTAACCAACTGAGCCACCCAGGTGCCCCAAAAACCTGTCTTTTAAAAAACCCAAAATGAAACAAAATACATTTTCTCCCATTTCCTTTTATCTCCTGGCAGAGAGAGCATGATGCTGCTCATGTACTTTTTACGTTGAGATTTTTGTTCAGATAGGATAGCTGGTCTACTTACACCCAGGAATAATTTCACCCCTCCCATCCAAATCATTTTAGGATCTAAGACCAGTACCAAAACATCTGGTCTCAAAAGTTAAAAACATCAGTTTAGATGCTTATAAAATGTGAATACATTGACCAAATATTCGGTATTATTTTTTTAAATGATGTTATTTTTGCAACATTTCAATCTCCCATTTTTCCTTATGCTTTGTTCAAAAATACAGGTCACTCAATTAGTGTTCGTTTAGAAAGCACTACACTGAGAACCTGTATCTGGGATACCCGACATGTGCTTATATTCAGCAAGAAGCTATGGTGAGGGGTTCACTGAGGTGCTCTTGAAGACCAGGTATGGAAGACAGTCTCTGGAATTAAATTATTTGGGACCCCCAGAGACTTGCTATCACCCTCTAGTAGAAGCAGAGAATAAATCTACCAGCTAAATGTTCTCAAATGATGCCCATAGATAATTTAATTTTGTTTTTTCCCAATTACCAATGACTTCACTGTTGACATTTATCAAAATGCAAAAAGCCAAAATTTAAAGTGACAACTGGGGAAGAGGTACAAATTATATTTAAAAACCCATCTTAGAAAATTAATATTGAGGCAATTTTCTAGTTACGTTTTAGAAGTAGTAGTTTATCATTTTAGAATCCACACCAAAACAGACGCCACCGTCTCATAAAATAAACATGCAGTGAAAGGGTAACACTCACATTAGCCACAAACTGAGTCTGTAGCCAATACAGTATGATGAGAAGGAATTCTCAGTATGGTGTGATGTGCGATCGAAGCCATTAGCCATATGGTGCAGTGTGAAGAGGGCCTCTGTGCCTGAATAACAGTTGTATGTTATATGGTTTATTAAATAATTATGCAATGGCAAGCAATGCTTTTAAAATTATTGGCTGTTTTAAAATATTTTGGTTAATCTAGCCGCATTTACCAGGTTGAAGGATGCATGTTCCATCAGGTCTTCATGCTTCATATCTGCTTTGTGTATAGAATGGAAATCGGCTGCCATATTGAAGATTTAGGGCACATTTCTCGTATCACACTGTGTATCATCAAGGTATGCCACAGGGCATTTAGAAATACAGGGGCACATTCCTTTTAGAGTTGCCTTTCCACCTGCCACCTGTCAGTGCAGACACCGTATGTGGGATAGAGATTGTGCTATTTTTATGTAATTTCCTCAGAATGCGACAGGGAAACATTAAAACATCCAAATGAAAAGCAAAACATTCAAAAAAAATATCTGGATATTTTGCTATGCAATGCTGTGCCAGCCCCTATTTGGATATTAAAAAACAAGAACAAAAACATAACTACGGATACTAACTCTGACTCCTTTGTATTTAGAGTAATTTTTCCTCTAAGTAAATTTGTGTTGTATTTGTTTACCTCGAGCCTACATGGCTTTGTCAGGTGACTTATACTTTGTTAACCAGTCGAAGCCTCTGGCCTAAACTCGTTACTCAGGTGCGGTATGCTAGCTCTTCGGCAAGGGGGGATTACCGGATGTCTGGTGGCAGTATCCTGCTGAAAGCAGAGAAAAGGCTGGGGCTGTGCTGTGCACACCATGGGACCGCGGGGCAGCTGCGTCCGCCACCGCAGGATGAGACGCACTGGAGCAGCAGCATGCTTTTGCTTGCGTAAGCCTGCTCTCAGCTAAAGGAATCATAGTATCTTTAGAGACCGGGTGTGTGCTCTCACGAATGATTAATCTGAAGATATTGAGAATTTTGAAAATTTAGAGTTCGTAAATGAGATTTGGGTGAAACAGCGAAAAGTAAAGCTAATCAAAATGTAATACTGACATTGCAAATAAGAGCCTGGAATTCATGGCACTGTTAGGGCACTGTTTCTCTGTCTCTGTACATAAAGGTTGAGGTAGCATCATTATATTCCGAAGATCTCTTTTATTAAAAAAAAACCTATTGTTTTTGATATGTAATTGTATATATATATATCCTATATCCTATTATAGTAAGGTCTCCTTCATATTTCAAGAGGAAAAACAAAAGGAAATAAAGATTAGTCATAAAGGCTGTTTGTCAATATTTCAGTCTCCTCCTGACAGATAGAGGATTGCGTTTCCTTACCGCCTTGATGTTTGTCACGGCCATCAGACCTCTCAGTCCAACACAGCTTGGGGCAAAAGTCTTTACTAACCAACATGCAAATCATTACGGGTGTCTTCCCTCTAACCCAGTAACCAGGCATGTGAGAAGCTACTTGAATCTCAGTCCCTGAGTGAGGAAAACATGGAACAGAGGCTCTGGTGAATATTCCAGCCTTCAAACGGCAGGATGCATAAGTAAGGAATAAATCCATGTTGCTTTAAGCCACCAAGATTTTTTTTAATGTTTGCTTATTTTTGAAAAAGAGTGGGAGCAGGGGAGGGGCAGAGAGAGAGGGACACACAGAATCCGAAGCAGGCTCCAGGCTGTGAGCTGTCAGCACAGAGCCTGATGCGGGGCTTGAACTCACAGACCTTGAGGTCTGACTGACGCCTAACCAACTGAGCCAACCAGACACCCAAGCCACCAAGATTCTTAAGGGTGTTTTCTACTGAGTAACAAATAGATCATAAAATCAGTGATATTATGTACTTAGGATGAGGTTAACAAGAAACAATACTTAAAGTTGTTTTAATAAGTAATATTAAGCAGTGAGAGTAGTCAGAGCCTTGTGTCCCATTTGTGAGACTAGTGTGTCATGATGCGTTACCAGTGACCACATCCGCTCACTGGGAGCCTGGGTGCAGTTGGGACAGTGGTAATTTTCTCTTCCTTTACTTCTGCTTTCAAGCAGCCTGGTGAGCGAATGGATATTATTTATATATGGTGAAATAAAGTTTGAAAAACCCTGATGTATGTATTACAGCAGATGCAGATGGTGTGGATGAAGAACAGAATATTTGGAACTTCTGATAAAGGGTTTGGTGAGAAGGTAAAGTAATATTTAGGACTTCCTATCTATAAATTGATCAGATTTACCAAATAATTGCTAATTATCCCCCTTGACTAGATTGGTGTATACATAATCCACCAGTTAATCCAGGCAGCCAACCAATCAAGTCTTTTGAGTAACTGTAACTATATGTTAGAGACTGTAAAATGGAGGATAAAATCATTAACAGTTTCTTCATCCTTCCAGGAACCATTTCCATGGGAAAAGATCATTAATTACAAGATATAAGTGATATTATAAGTAAATACTATGTTCTGAGCATTGTCCTAGGTATTTAGTTTTACTTAACTCTAAAAGAAACTAAAGGGAGTAGGTAATATTACCTTCACAAGACCTAGGTAAGGATAGTGATTCTAAACTTAAATAATTTTTTCAAAGTCCTATGAAAATACTGAAAATATTTGAATTCAGTAGAGAACATGTACACATACATAAAGACTACCTTTGTTTATATAGTTATCAAAGGTTTCCTGCCAAGATGGTGTGTCCTTTGCTTATCATAGGGGATAGGCATAATTTTGGGTTTTAGTCCATTGTTAAAATTCTGAGTTTGATATCCTATTCAGATCCCCGTCCAAATAGTAAAATTTTCTACCCAGTAGGTGTACACACACATGCTCACGCACGCTCTTTCTCTTTCTTTCTCTCAGACACACACACACACACACACACACACACACACACACACACACACATACACACATACACATGGAAGGAAACCCAATATTCTGATGTATATTTTCTTTGTTTTGGATGGAGTTGAGTTGAATAAAGGAGACTGGAATTTGGGTTAGTAGTTAAAAGGGAGTTTAGCCTTGTGTGAAATGCTTTGTTTTTCAATACTATAGAGATATTAATTGTGTACTTAAAATTCATTATAAAAGAGTCATGTTCAATTTTCTAGTCACCTTCATTTAGATGTGAAGCTTGATACTACAGTTTTTCAGACAGTCATTTTGCTTCATAGAATCCTTGATGTTGGCCTGCTTCGCAACAGCTTTCCTGTGCCTTGTATCAGGCACATTGGTCTTTTCTTCATTTGTAAAATGAAAGCAGGGGTCACCCAGGTGACAAGGTTTTTGTGGTTCTAATGTATGATTTCTTTAGTTTTTGGAACTAGTGGGGTTGCTAACTGGTCTGATTCTCCTCGTGCTTTCAGAGTATGTATACACACACAAAAATGATTTTTTAGTTAATTTTGAGATCACATAGCTAGCGACAAAATCACAAGAATCTTGTTCTTTGACTCTCTCTCTTTCAGAGGTGCCTTTTGTAATGCCTCCACCAATCTCTTTTGCCAAAGTACTTGGAAAGCACTTGGGTTTATTTCTCAGTATATGATATATTATTTCAAATGATTTGAATTTACTGGTACCTGGAATAATGTATGGCACTAAATGTTTCTATTTATTACCAGATTATATGTAGTACTTGACTGCGTATTTTTCTCTCAGTCTAATTCCCCTCTGCGTGTGTGCGTGTGCGTGTGTGTGTGTGTGTGTGTGTGCTGAATGACCAAAAAATACCGGATAACAGGTGTCTGTGATTTCTTCTTTCCCACGGTAACGAGGTATCTGTGTCGATATGTTGTTTTAAGATGTTTCTAACTATGTATTTCTCATTTTGATGAATAAATAGTAATGGACGATAAAGGGGGAAAGGATGATAGGGTCGGGGTGGGAGACAGTGTTTATGGGACATTCTGGGGATGATGAAGTGAAGCTCTGTGTACATTGCATCTATATGTTTACAATTCCTAAGAGTAATTCTGGATATGAGCACAAGAATGACACTTGGTGTAATGCACAGGGAAGTTGCCTTAATGGCACAAATATATGCTATATTAAATATAGAAATAAACATTTAATTGAGGAAAGAGGCAGAAGTTGATGGCGAGTTCTGCACAGCTCCTCATGAAGGGGAGCATTTACATTCGAAGCCTTTCTCCCCCGTTATAAACAACCTGATTTTCATCGATGAAAGCAGCTGACAGAGGCTGCCGAACTAGTTATTATACTTTATCAGGCATTGCTCGCAGAGACACCACTTTCATTTTTGCCAGCATTTGTAGTGTAAATGAGGAGCAACCTATCGTCAAATAACGCTAAGAAGATCAAAGGAAGCAATCCCTACTCCCAAGCTAAGATCATTCTGGGGAAATGTTTTTGATTATGGCTAATAATGTAATCAAGCCAGAAACCTGCCTAGACGTTGAGTTACAGCAAAATTACTGCTAATATTATGGGGTACCTAATTGGCAGTAATATGGCAAGAAAGTTTGGGATATATGAAAACAAGGGGCTAATAAAATATTTACAAAAAGCTATACAGTTTTTGTTAGAGTACTACATATATTTTCTCAGAAAACAAAAAAACAAACAAACAAAAAAAAACCCAAATGAGTGTTGTGACTGGAGATTTAGAATTAAGGCAGGGAGAGGAAAGCATAAAAAGAAGAAAAGTGGTCATTTAAAAAATATATCTTTGATTTTATTCTTTAAAGACCAATTACTATTCTGTCCTCTGTGGGAAGAAAAGAAAACCATTTTTCTTAATAGCAAAATCATTCTAAGACTTTTCTGATTCATTTTATATTTAGCAGATTACAGCTTTAGTCATCAGGAGGAAAGAGCCTCACAAACTGACAGACCTGAAATCATGTCCTTTGATTGTAATTGACAGAAAAAGCATTTAAGGTAAAGAAAAAAAATATTTTATTCATCTTTGATTACACTGTGATGTGATTTGGTGACATAATACAGCTGGGAACTGAGGCAAGAAAGGCAATAATTCCTACTTGAGGGTTTTACATGATGTAGCCCTTTAGTCGTCGTCTTCCCGATGAACGCCTCCAGCTACAATAGTCTCCTTGATGGCGGCTAGACAAATAGATACACAGAGCGTTAGAATTTAAAAGGCAAACAGCTCTAAAATAACATTTCTCGAGGCAACGTATTTCAGCATTAAATGCTTGACAACCCCACATTTGACTGGACCTAAAATTAAATCTATTCAATTTAAACATTTTACAGTGCAAAATGCCACCATTTAAGCAACACTTTCTTAAAATAATGGAAAATAAATGATTTGTACACAATAGCACTCTAAAGAGATGCAAGTCTTTTTTTGTTTTGGATATCAGTGACTGAGTGTATATTCCAACCCATCTGTAATGAATTGGGTTTTTTTTTTTAATATTTTCTTTGATGGTTCTCTTCATTACCTTTCTCTGACTCATTTGCCTTCCAGATAGGATGTTACCATATATATTTGGGATATTTAACAACAGAGGTAAATGCAAATATGACTGTAAATAATGTCAGACAGTTGGCAAAGTCACACAGAGAGCATCACATGTGTTTCTCTGACAAATATTTATGTCATGAAATAACTTTATAGTCTAGGATTTGAATAATGGCCATGGAGTTTGATTCAACATCTTCAGTTTTTAGTGCTATAATGAGAAAACAACCAGTCTGTTCATTCACAAGTTCCTTTCTAATACTCAGATTTTAAAAGATCTAACACATAAACTAATAAAGACTGTGTATTTTGTGAAGAAATTAAACCATATTAGAAAATGTGTAAAACTAATCTACAAAATAACATTTAATAAATTTTCTTTACAACCAGATATTTAAAGAGCTTATTTCTTAAAGTCACATAAGATTTGTAAGGCTAGTAGACCTGAGAACCTATTGCTTAGCAATATTTTTTAGTGATTAAGAAAAGATCTGAATGTTACAAATGCGTCTGTGGGTCTGTCGTGTGTGTGTGTGTGTGTGTGTGTGTGTGTGTGCACGCACGCGCGTGCGTGCAGCCATATGGAGAATTAAATGAATATCCACCAGAGAATGACTTATGATAGTCACATTTTCCAAAGCAAGATTATGAATTGTGAGTACATGATGATATTTATATATGTAAATCAAGTATTTGAATCTGCAAGTTAATAGTGTCTAGAAATGTCAGACTAATTATAAACTCTTATGCTGTATTTGCCTGAATGCCCCCAAAGCTGTTTAAAACCAAAAACTTCAATTTATAGAGGGTTGTTTCGGCTATCAGAAATGGACTTTACTATGCTTTTAAGGATGGTATAGCTATCACCCACACAATCACAGGTGCAGGCAGAGAGCTGTTCAACCTACCGTGAAAAACATGTCCAGTGTTCTTCTAGTTCAGGTCAGAGTTCTGGATTACTTTGTCAGTGAGCTATGCCTCATCAGATGAATAATTTAAATTTGTATCTACAGAGGCTTATGTAAAAAAGTTCCAACACAAGTAATGATTCTAGATGTTGCTACATATTCTACCCTCCCCTCTATGGACATTGACTTATATTTCATTCTGTCTCAGTTTCTGCATTAAGCTCCACATAAACCTTTGAGTACTGTTTTTGTTTTTGTTTTTAATGTATTGGTTTGGTTTACTCAAACCTTATTTTGGTCTATTTTTTTCTTAACTATTGGGACCATATTGAACTTTTAAGATATAACTGATACGCAGTTGATATGAGTTCCTGTCCACTATTAGGCTAGATGGTTTTCATCCTTTTATATAAAGAAAGAATGCTAGTCTTGTCATTAATGCTTATTTACATATACCTGTGTATACCTTGTGTGTATCTGTGCTTCCAAACATTATGAAAGCAAAAAAATAAAGAAGAGGAATAGTGGTTTATTTTTTGGAAACCCAACTTTCCAGTTTAGTCTTAATCAACTTCTTTTTTTCATTAAGAATGGAAGATTCTACTGGTGCCTGTGTAGCTCAGTCAGTTGAGTGACTGTCTTTTCATGTTTGCTTGGGTTGTGGTCCTAGGGTCATGGAATGTAGCCCCACATAAAGCTCTGTGCTGAGCACAGAGTCTGCTTGAGATTCTCTCTCTCCCTCCCTCCCTCTAATCATAGGAAATGTTAAAACTTCATTGAGTTATTTGCATAAGTTTTTACATGTTTCTTTGATACGTCTTTAGAGTAGATAAAACAATATGGAAAGGAAGAAGAAATATGACAGACTAATCTGAAATGTCCAGTTACCCACTTTTATTGAATATTCAAAAGATAGATTATAGTACTAATGCTTCTATTAGCTTCATATTTCTGTTTACAAAAGGGCAGTGTTTTATATGGGAAATTTATATACAAATTATAACATAGTTTTAAATAAGAAATTTTAAAAATTAAGTATGATAGATCCAGTTGTATAAGAAAATTACTCTTATATGAGTAGTCAACTTGTTTTTCAAAATATTTTTGCACTTGTAAATTTAAAAGATAGATTGCTGTGTAAGCATCAAAATTTAATGTTTGTTAGGTAAAATTTTATAATTAAAAAAGCCCTTAGAAATAATGACATCCTAATTATAAATTGGAAATTATTGATATTATTCGTTAGCTACAATCAGCTGAATAGAAAATTTTTTCATGAGATTTTTATTTTAAATAACTGGATTGGAAGCAGGGGAGAAAAAAAACCTTAATAGCAATCATGTAAATTTGGTTTATTTGGTTTCTTAAGATCAAGCCACATAGATTTAAATGGCATGATTCCCAGAAATGTCAGGCCCTGATTAGTATAGAGACATTATCTGCTTCACTAAATATTTCATTCTGTTTACTTTCATGTAATTACATGTAGACTTTGCCAAAGAATCAATAAAATAATTTATTTTAAAAATTAGATTATTTCTATAATTTGGCTGTTGTTGATAATGCTGCTATAAACATCAGGGTGCATGTATCCCTTTGAATCAGTATTTTTGTATCCTTTTGGTAAATACCTAGTAGTGCAATTCCTGGATGGCAGGGTAGTTCTATTTTTGACTTTTTGAGGAACCTCTAAAGTGTTTCTGGAGGGGCTGTATCAGTTTGCATTCCTACCAACAGTGTAAGAGATTCCCCTTTCTCTACATCCAACACCTGTTTTTTCCTGTGTTGTTACTTTTAGCCATTCTGATAGGTGTGAAGTGATATCTCATTGTAGTTTTGATTTGTATTTCCCTGATATTGAAGGATGTGGAGCATCTTTTCATGTGCCTATTAGCCATCTAGATGTCTTTTTTCAGAAAAATGTCTATTCATGTCTTCTCATTTTTTAACTGGATTATTTGATTTTTGGGTGTTGAGTTTGACAAAAGCCCAAATGTACACTGATGAATGGAAAAAGTTGTATAACATTACATTATATGTATAATATTGTGCACATATATAATGTAATATTATTCAGCCACCAAAAAGAATGAAATCTTACCATTTGCAAAGACATAGATGGAGCTACCAAATACTATGCTAAGCAAAATAAGTCAGAAAAAGACAGGTATCCTATGATTTCACTCATATGTAGAATTTGAAAAACCAAACAGATGAACATAGGGGGTAAAAAAAAAAAGGCAAATCAGAAAACAGACTCTTAAGTATAGAAAGCAAACCAAGGATTACTGAAGAGGAGGTGGGCGAGGGTGGGTGGATGAGTTAAATGTGTCATGGCTATTAAGGAGGGCATTTATGGTGAGCATTGGGTGTTGTATGTGAGTGATGAATTACAGGTATAAATTCTCCACCTGAAATTAATATTATGCTGAATGTTAACTAACTGGAGTTTAAATAAAAATATGAAAAAAATTAGATTCCCACATTGAAAGGTAGATTATACATTTAAACATCTAATCTATTATATTACTGTTCCAATGGTTTGCCATCCTAAATAATGACTTAAAAATATGAACTCTAAGTATATTAAATGATATCTAAATTGTCCTTATGTTCAAACTTCAGGAAAAAATAGAGAATAAAAATGTTAAACTAATGCAAAATCATGATTTAAAGCACATTTTGCCCTCTCTGCCTGACTTATTTCACTTAGCATGACACTCTCAAGGTCCATCCACTTTCCTACAAATGGCCATATTTCATTCTTTCTCATTGCCATGTAGTACTCCATTGGGTATATATACCACATCTTCTTGATCCACTCATCAGGTGATGGACATTTAGGCTCTTTCCATGTTTTGGCTATTGTTGACATTGCTGCTATGAACATTGGGGTACATGTGCTCCAGAGAACATATGTTCGCACTCATAGGTCTAACAGGAAATTTTCAGAATGATCTAGCTTTAAGAAAAGCAAGCAGTTAGTAGTGCTTAAGAAAAATTGATTCAGTATCTAATGGATAATTGATACCTGTCACAACACAGCATTTTATATACTGTTAAGTGAAACTGCAATACAATCTAAGTTTCTTTTGGGGAAAAATAAATAAATAACGCACATTTTGCAACAGGTGTGTTAATATATATATTAAACTATAGTATAATATTTGAATAAAATGGAAGACCATGTGCATAGGAGATAACCAAATTATCACTTTGGACCTATTAATATGGAAATATGTTTCAATCTGTCTGGAGAATGATACTGCTATTTTTCTCAGATATATTCAATTTCATAGTGCTGTTTTCTTTCTAAAAATACATGATACTGCACAAGCTCACTGACAGACTCAGTTCTCAGTGTCATTTTGGTACAAAAGATAATTTGTTCCACTTCTAGGTCACTGTATCATCTTATATTAACCTAATACTGATAATTAATAGTTGAGTCCAAAAATAAGACACTAGTATATGTTTATACTTTTAAATTATTAAATTTGCCATGGCAATAGTATATTTTTAGGATGTATTAAAATATCTTGAAAATTTTAAGTAAAGTAAGTTATGGCTATAAAAATAGAATTCTTAAAATTAACATTTGAATGATAAGCAATTTGGGGGATAATTATAGCTCACACTCTACATTCAATGCATTTTGATATATGTATAATTATTCCTAGTAATATCCTTTTGTTGGATTTTTGTAACAACAATAACAATTTATTGCAAAATTAATTCCTTGGCACAATTTAACATGTAGTGATGTGAAGTCAGGGTGAACTGATTTTACATCAGACTACTTATGCTCTGGTTTTCTATGTTCAAGTACTAATTGTTTATTATAGGTCATTTCAGAACTTAGTTTAAAAATAAATTGTTGCAAGGTGCATTTAGTAGAAATAGTTTGATATTTTCAGCACATGGGGTTTTATTTAAATAAAAAAATGGTAAAGTAATGCAATCATCTTTGGTTATAAAAGTGATGGATGAATTGAAAACATTTTTGAATCAGGTCAATGGTACTGATGATTAGTACATTGTTAATCAAGTTCTTCAGATTGCTATCAAATGCTTTAGCTCTTTTGCTCAGGCTGGTGAGAGGATCATGAATATTAAAGAGATTCAAATGGATGTGCTCTCATGTAATATGGAGCACTACAAATGAAAGACTAAATGAGGGCAGACTGTAACTCTATGTACTGATATATGTCTTAAATAAAGTGGAATGCCTAATCAATTTTTTTTACTCACATATAGCAAACAAATATATTTTTCCTGTAATCTATATCTTAATCATGTTGACAAACCATTGGAAAAATGCATGAAAAATATTTTTTAAAGAAAAGTTTTACATGATAGTTAATAAGGTTTAAATGGTAACTGGAATTTAAAAGAAGATACAAATTAAGGTTAGGATAAAATGTATTTATTTTAAATTATACATATTAGAAGCAAAAAAATGGAGACTGCCCTGAGAAATGTCTTCTTGAAAGAGAGATATAATAATACCATATATTTTTTAGCAACAATCTCTTTATGCTTTTTAAGCCAAAGCTATTAGAAACATGATATAGTATATTAGAAAGTAGTTGATTTTAGTCATTACTAAAAGTGAAATTTTATTTCTAAATCAAAATGGGGAAAAAGATTTTCCATAGACATTTTTAAATGTTTAGAGTTTATATCACTCATAGAGCATGGGATTTTTTTTAGTATAAATAAGTATGTCAGGAATTAAAAATATATATAATTAAATCACTGTACATTTGTGTATAAAGTAGGAATAAAATAACACACTTATAAATGACAAACTTTTAGCAATATCTAATAAATTGTATGACATACACTTGGGGTTTAAATTAATATTACTTGTTGAAATTGAATATGAACAAAAGATATATTCATCTAACAGAAATATCCTATTTGGAAAGAGTAACACACTACCATTGGAACCTACCTACCCAGAACAGATTAATTTATTGTGTTAGTTGATTGTCTATTAGACAATTAGATTTATCACTGAGATCTTAAGAGACTAGTATTCTAAGGGGAATTCTAAGGGGAAAATGTGTTTTGGTGTGAGACAAGTCTGACAACAATGAGCTTCTCCGGAAGATCCAGACTTTATGAAACTATCTGAATGATCCTAGATAGTTTGAGGATGAACAGAGAAAATAGGGTATCTGGGATTTGTGGTTGAAAATGGATGAGATAAAATAGGAATAGGGCAATTTTTGTCAGGCACAAATTTCAAAATTTTCTAGATCCAGCCTTATGAATAAAAATCAACTGTTAACATATACCCATATGTTCATCCTCATAGTCATGAAAAACTACTGAATGTACCAATTTGAGAGAGTGTCCATATCAAGTTTTTATTAGTAACCCAAATAAAGTAGGGAAATTGTTGATTATCTCTTAAAGTTTTCTAGTATTCATAGGATCTTATAATGACAGAGTGTTAAGCTATGCCAAAATTTGGAAAGCCACTTTGTCCAAATAAATCCTTTCTTTTTTCCAGATTAGAACAGATAAGATTCTGTTAAGTTTAGCATGCTCAATTTAATTAATGATAGGGTCAAGATTAAGTTATTCTGATTTGCAATCTAAGATCCTTCCTTAATATTTAACCACAGTAACATTAGAGCTAACGTTAAGGCTAGAATTTAAACAAATAGAAATATGTAATTACAAACTATGATATCTGGTCTGAAGAAAATGTATTTACATGAGAGAATATAACAGAAGGATTAATTCCATCAAGGTGATTGTTCTGTGATTAGCAAGGACCTCATAAGAAGGTGATATTTAACTCAAATCTTGAAGATGTAGTAGAAAATTGGCAGATTAAGAATGAGGAAAGAGATGGAGTACCTGTGTAACTAAATGTGTTAAGCCTCTGACTCTTGATTTTGGCTCAGGTCATGATCTCACAGTTTGTAGGATCACGCCTCACACTGGGCTCTGCACTGATATTGTGGAGCCTGTGGGATTCAATTTTCTCTCTCTCTCTCTCTCTCTCTCTCTCTCTCTCTCTCTCTCTCTCTCTCTTTTCCTGCCCCTCTCCCCCAATAAGTAAATAAATACATAAGTTTTTTTAAAATGAGGAAAAGAAATGTTCCAGCGCATAGGAATGATATGTTGAAGAATCTGACATGACCTGCATTTTTGAGAAATTAAAAGGAGTTCAGTATATACTGAGCAAGTCTTAAGAAATTGGTGAGAAATGAGGATGGGGAAATTTGCAGGACCAACTCATGGAGATCATGAAAATGAAGTGGAATTTAACTTCAAATGCACTGGGAAGCTATTGAAAAATTTTGAACCAGGTTTCTTAAATGCTCTGATATTCTTTTTTCAAAGTTTAGTCTCGCTGTTGTAGAAAAAAATGAATTAAAAGATCATAAGAATGTGGAAATTGAAATTATTTAGCAATTGTTTTCAGTTTTCCAAATAAATTCTTGTGATTTGTATTAAGGTCATGCTAGGGGAAATGCATAGAACTGAAATATACATTAAAAGTTGAAGCAACATATCTTGGTAACTACTTGTGATAGATTGGGAAAGGTGCTAAGGAAAAGAGAAAGGTAATTACTCCAAGATTTCTGGCATTAAGACAAAATAAAACAACCCTCAGTGAATGAACATTTAATTTGTTGAGAAATCAAAGATATGAAATGGCACAATTTTGGGTAGGAAACCAGGATTAATTTTATTTTTTATTATTTTTATTTTTTTATAGTTTATTGTCAAGTTGGTTTCCATATAACACCCAGTGCTCATCCCCACAGGTGCCCTTCTCCATGCCCATCACCCCTCTTCCCCTCTCCTCCACCCTCATCAGCCCTCAGTTTGTTCTCCATATTCAAAAGTCTCTCATGGTTTACCTGAGTCCAGCTACAGCAGGTCCAGGGTTCCCCTAAAAGATGGACGGTGTTGGCAAAAGAGAGTGAGAGAGCCTTGGCTTCCTTCTGATCACCAGGCAGGCATCTCTGCTCCGACCTGAGAGTCAGCTTTATTAATTGAAAGAATGTATGGGGTACAAAACAGAAGTGGCAATTGCCTTAGACAATAATTTATGAATAACAAATTCTTTGGTATGTAAAAATTTTCCAGAACATAGATTGGTGGAAGACTCCTGCATAATCTTTATCAATAGAGATTGAAGTAGGTGATTAGATGTTTACCATATGGGATAGGAAGGGATATTTAACATTCAAATACAAGGCAAAATTTTAATCATAGCAAAGGCAAGAGTTAGGTCTTTGTGAGCAGGGGTCAATAGCCTGTTTTCCAGGGGAAGAAAAACAGGTTTTCTCAGGAAATATAACATTTGCTCTGATAGTCACAAAAGAGGAAACTCCTGTAACAAGTTTTTTCACAAGGTACAATTCACATATTTTTAGCATAAGAAGGCGAGTCACTCCTGAGGTCAGTTAGGCACCTTGGGGGTGGGTGCTCAAGCACAAATTGAGTGGGGGTTGAGTGGGTGAAGACGCCAGTCACTATCTGACACTAAGGCCAGGCCTTGCAAACCTGCCTTACTTCAGAAATGGCTCCCAGCATACCTCCCTCCCTCTCTCCAACTAGTTTTCCCCTTCCCCCTCCCCCATGGTCCTCTGTTAAGTTTCTCCTTTTCCACTTATAAGTGAAAACATATGGTATGTGTTTTTCTCTGCCTTATTTCATTTAGCATGACACCCTTGAGTCCCATCCACATTGCTAGGAATGGCCAGATTTCATTCTTTTTCATTGCCAATGTGGTATTCCACTGTGTAGATAAACCACATCTTCTTGATCCATTCATCAGTTGATGGACATTTAGGCTCTTTCCATGATTTGGCTATTGTTGAAAGTGCTGCTATGAACATTGGGGTACCTGTGGCCCTATTCATCAGCACTTCTGTACTCCTTAGGTAAATCCCTAGCAGTGCTATTGCTGGGTCATAGGGGAGTTCTATTAATTTTTTGAGGAACCTTGGGGCACCTGGGTGGCTCAGTCGGTTAAGCCTCCTACTTCAGCTCAGGTCAGATCTCACATTTGTGGTTCGAGCCCTGTGTCAGGTTCTGTGCTGACAGCTAGCTCAGAGCCTGGAGCCTGCTTCCGGTTCTGTGTCTCCTCTTCTCTCTGCCCCTTTCCCTCTCATGCTCTGTATCTCTCTGTATCAAAAATAAATAAAAAACATTAAAAAAATTTTTTTGAGGAACCTCCACACTGTTTTCCAGAGTGACTGCACCAGTTTACATTCCACCAACAGTGTAGGAGGGTGCCCATTTCTCCACATCCTTGCCAGCACAGGATTAGTTTTAAATATACTACCTTACAAATACAAACTATTTAATAGAAATGCCATGTAGGCAGTTGGAAAGAGTAGTCTGAGGCTCAGACGATATATAAATTTGAGATAGTTTCAAATTTGGGGGTTTTTTTTTTTGATAGATATGATTGCCTATGAAGTGAATATGGAGGGAGAAGAGAAGATGGCTCAGAGTGGAACTCTGAATATTTTTAAAATACAGATGTTGGAAAGAGAAAATTGAGCCCCTAAATGAGACTAAAGAGTACTTAGAAAGAAAATTAGGTGAATCTAGTGTTCCAGAAGCCAAGAAACGGAAATAGGATTCAAGAGCAACTTCAAATTTGTTGAAAGCTGTTGAGATGTTATAGAGTTGAATTGTGTCCTCCAAAAAGATATGTTCAACTCTGAACCTTCCTGTACCCATGAATGTTACCTGATTTAGTAACAGAGTCTTAACAGATATAATCAGGTTAAGATAGGGTTATCTAGGATTAAATCCGATGAGTGGAATCCTTAAGAGAAGAGGAAATAACGTACAAAAATAGAGAAGTCATGTGAAGACAGAGGTAGAGTTTGAAGTGATATGACTATAAGCCAAGGAATGGCAAAAGTTTCTGGGGCCACCAGCAGCCAGGAGAAAGACCACAAGAGGTTCCTCAGAGCCTCCATAAGGCACCAACCTTGTGCCAAATCTTGAATTTTGATTCTTGGACCCCTGCACTATTAGAGAATAAATTTGTCTTTTCCATCTACCCAGTTTGTGGTAATTGGTCATGGCAGCCCTAAGAAACTAATACAGAAGTCACTTAAAATGAGGATCTATGGGATATATAAAGAGAGATAATTTTCATCTTTAGTAAAAGCAGGAGAGTCTCATGGAGTGTTAGGAGTGGAACTTAAATTAGAGGAGGCTGAAAAATGAACAAAAAGTGATGAAGTGGAGATAGTAAATGTAAATAGGAGTTTACTTGGGAAACCCTGTGCTTTTTTTAAATTTTTTTTGGCCATTAAATATTTTTATTGTTTCTAAAAATTTTAATTCCAGTATGATTAACATGCAGTGTTTTATTAATTTCAGGTATACAATATAGTGACTTAACAATTCTATGCAATAGGACTCATCATAAGTACACTCTTTAATCTCCATTACCTGTTCTCCCTATCCACTCCCCTTTGGTAATCATCAGTTTGTTCTCTATAGTTAAGAGACTATTTCTTGGTTTGCCTCTCTCTTCTTTTCCTTTGTTTTTTTAAATTTCACATATGAGTGAAATCATATGGTAGTTCTTCCTCTGACTTATTTTGCTAAGCATTATAGAATCCATACATGTTGCAAATCGCAAACTTTCATTCTTTTCTTATGGCTGAATAATATTAATTGTGTATGTGTGTATACACACAACCTCTTTATTCATTCATCTATTGATGGAAAAGGGCTTTTTCCATAGTTTGGATATTGTAAATAATACTGCTATAAACATGAGAGTACATATATCCATTTGAATTAGTGTTTTTCTATTTTTTGGGTAATACTTGTAATGTGATTTCTGGACTATAAAGTAGTTCTAATTTTACATCCCACCAATAGTGTAGGAGGGTGCCCATTTTTGAGGAACCTCTATAATGTTTTCCACAGTAGCTGCACTAGTTTGCATTCCCACTAAAAGTGCAAGAGCGTTCCTTTGTCTCCACATCATCCCCAACACTTGTTTCTTATGTTTTTTATTTTAGCCATTCTGATAGGTGTGAGGTGATATCTCATTGTAGTTTTCATTTGTATTTCTCTGATTATAAGTGATGAGGAGCATCATTTCATGTGTCTGTTGGCTATCTGTATGTCTTTGGGGAAATGTTTGTTTATGTCTTCCCATTTTAGTGAGATTATTTGTTTTGTTGGTGTTGAGTTATAGGAATTCTTTATATATTTTGGATACTAATCCTTCACTAGATAGGTGGTTTGCAAATAATCTTCTCCCATTCAGTACGTTGTCTTTTCGTTGTGTTGTTTCCTTTGCTATGAAGAAACTTTTTACTTTGATGTATTCCCAATAGTTTATTTTTGCTTTTGTTATCCTTGCTCAGGAGACATACCTACAAAGATGGTGCTATGGCCAATGTCAGAGAGATTACTGCCTGTGTTCTCTTCAAGGATTTTTATGGTTTCCTGTCTAATATTTAGGTCTTCAATCCATCTTGAAATATTTTTTGTGTTTGTGGTATAAGAAGGGTTCCAGTTTCATTCTTTTGCATGTAGCTGCCGAGTGTTCCCACTACCATTTGTTAAAGAGTCTTCCTTTTGGCCAGTGTGTATTTCCTCTTTTGTGGAGAATTAATTGACCATATAATGTGGGTTTATTTCTGGGTTTTATATTATATTCCATTGATCTATGTTTATTTTTGTGACATTACTATACTCTTTTGATTGCTACAGCTTTGTAATGTAACTTGAATTGGAATTCTAATAATTACAGTTTTGTATTTCTTTTTCAAGACTGTTTTGTCTATTTGGGATCTTCTGTAGTTCTTTTAGGATTGTTCTAGTTCTGTGAAAAATGCTGTTAGTATTTTGATAGGGATAGCATTAAATTTGTAGATTGCTTTGAGTAATATGAACATGTTAATGATATTCTTTCTTTCCATGAGCATGGAATGTATTTCTGTTTCTTTCCATCATCTTCATTTTCTTTCATCAATGTCTTATTGTTATCAGAGTACAAGTCTTTCACTTCTTTGGCTGAGTTTATTCCTTTGTATTTTACTATTTTTGGTGTAGTTGTAAATGGGATTATTTTCTTAATTCTACTTTGTGCTGCTTCATTGTATACAAATACAGCAGATTTTAGTATATTGATTTTGTATTCTGTGACTTTATTGATTTTATCAGTTCTAGTACATTTTTGGTGGAGTCTTTCAGCATGTTTATATATATATATGTATACACACACATATAAATAAATACATATATAATCATGTCATCTGTAAATAGTGAAAGTTTTACTTTTTTACTGATTTGGATGTACTTTATTTCTTCTTGTCAAAATGCTGTGGCTAAGACTCACAGTACAATACTGAATATAGGTATTGAGAGTGGACCTCCTTGTCTTGTTTTTAATCTTAGGGGGAAAAGCTCTCAGTTTTATCATTAATTATAATATTGGCTATGGGTTTTCCATATAAGGCCTTTATTATGTTGAGATATGGTCCCTGTAAATCTACTTCATTAAGGTTTTTTTTTTTTTAATCATGATTGAACATTGTATTTTGTCAAATGTTTTTTCTGCATCCATTGAAATGATGGTGGGACGCCTGGGTGGCTCAGTCAGTTGAGCATCCAACTTTGGCTTAGGTCATGATCTTATGGTTCACGGATTCGAGCCCAGCATCGGTCTCTGTGCTGACTGCTAGCTCAGATCCTGGAGCCTGTCTTCGGATTCTGTGTCTCCCTCTCTCTCTCTCTCTCTCTGACCCTCCCCTGCTCACGCTGTCTCTCTCTCTCTCTCAAAAATAAATAAAACATTAAACAAATTTTTAATTAAAAAAAAAAAGAAACGATCGTATGGTTTTTCATATTGATATAATGTATCACATTGTGAATATGGAACCATGGTTTCATCCCAGAAGTAAATCCTACTTGATCATGGTTAATGATACTTTAAATGTATTGTTGGATTCAGTTTGCAAGTATTTTGTTGAGGATTTTTGCATCCATGTTCAACAGAGTATAGGCTTGTAGTTCTCTTTTATTGGTGGTGTCTTTATCTGGTTTTGGTAATAGGGTTATGCTGGCTTCATATAATGAATTTGGGAACTTTCCTTCCTCTTATTTTTGGAATAGTTTGAGAAGAATAGATATTGACCCTTTAAATGTGGTTAGAGTTTGTCTGTGAAGCCATCTGGTCCTGGAGTTTTTTGAGGGGAATTTTTTGATTACTGATTCAATTTTATTGCTAGTAATCAGACTTCAAATTTTCTGTTTTCATTCTCTTTCAGTTTTGGTAGATTATACATGTTTCTAAGAACTCATCTGCTTCTTCTAGGTTGTCCAGTTTTTTGCATATATTTTTTCATAATCTCTTATAATTGTTTATATTGCTGTGGTGTTATTTCTCTTTATTTCTGATTTTGTGTCGTTTTTAATGAGTCTGGCTACAGGTTATTTGTGCTCTTTCCAGGTTTTTTCTTGTAGTTGATTTGTAGTTCCTTAGTATTGTGGACAGGAAGGATGTATGGTATGAGTTGATCTTACTGAATTTGTTTAGACTTGTTTTGTGGCCTAATATGTGATCTATTCTGGAGAACCTTCCACGTATACTCAAAAAGAATGTGTATGCTGCTGTTTCAGGATGGAATGTTCTGAATATATTTATTAAATCCATCTGTTCCAGTGTGTCATTCAAAGCCACTGTTTCCTTGTTGATTTTCTTTTTCTTTTTATTTACGTATTTATTAAGACTTTTTTCATTTTATTTATTTTAGAGAGAGTGAGAATGCAAGCAGGGCAGAGGGAGAGAGACAGAAAGAGAGAGAATGAATGAATGAATGTCAAGTAGGCTCCATGCTAGGCACAGAGCAGAACGCATGATTGATCCCATGACGCTGGGATCATGACCTGAGCTGAAATCATTGGTCAATGCTCACTTGACTGAACCACCCGATGACCCTGATATTGTTTTTTAGATGATCTTTCTACTGATGTAAGTGGGGTGTTAAAGTCTTCTACTACTATTGTATTACTAATGACTAGTTCCTTTATGTGTTACTATTTTATGTATTTGGGTACTCCTATGTTGGTGAGTAAACACATACAATTGTTATATTTTCTTGTTCGATTGTCCCTTTTATTACATAGTGTCCTTGTTTTCTTGTTATGGCCTTTGTTTTAAAGTCTATTTTGTCCGATATAAGTATTCCTAACTTGGCTTTCTTTTGACATCCTTTTGCATGAGAAATGTTTCTTTATCCTCTCATTTTCAATCTACATATTGCTTTATGTCTGAAATAAGCCTCTTGTGGGCAGAATATAGATGGGTCTCTCTCTTTTTTAATTCTTTCTGTTTCCCTGTCTTTTAATTGGAGCATTTAGTCCATTTGGAGTCAAAGTAATTATTGATATATATGTGTTTGTTACCATTCTGTAACTTGTTTTCTGGTTGTTTTCATAGTTCTTCTCTGATCCTGCTTTTGCTTTCTTTCATGATTTATTGGCTCTCTTTAGTTGTATACTTGTTTCTTTCTCTTTATTCTTTACATATCAATTACCACTTTTTGATTTGTGGTTTCCATTAGGTTTGTATATAACATCTTGTGTATATAGCAGTCTATATTAAGTTGATAGTTAAGTTTGAACACATTATTTATTCTTCAGTCCCCACATTTTAGTTATATGATGTCATATTCTATATCATTTTATTTTATGAATATCTTGACTGATTCTACAAGTATACTTATTTTCATTGCTTTTGTGTTTGTTCCTTTTCATATTCTTAATTATGGTCTGTCTTTTCCATCCTAAGAGGTCGCTTTAACATTTCTTGTGTGGCTGGTTTTGTGGTCATGAACTCCTTTAGTTTTTGTTTGTCTGAGAAACTCTTTATCTCTCCTTTTATTCTGAATGTTGGCCTTCCTGGATAGAGTATTCTTGGCTACAGATTTTTCACTTTCAGCCCTTGAAATATATCATGCCATTACCTTCTGGCTTGCAAAATTTCTACTGAAAAATCCACTTGTAGCCTATGGAGTTTCCTTTGTATATAACTCTCTTCTTTTTTCTTGCTGCTTTTAAGTTTCCTTATCACTACATTTTGCCATTTTACTTACTATGTATCTTGGTATGGACCTCCTTGGGTTGATTTTGTTGAAGGATCTCTGTGCTTTTTGCATCTGGATATCTGTTTCCTTCTCCAGATTAGGGAAGTTTTCAGCAATTATTTCTCCAAATAAATGTTCTTCTCCCTTTTCTCTCTTCTTCTGGGACTTCTCTAATGTGAATGTTATTATTATGCATGATGGAGTCACTGAGTTCCTTAAGTTTATTCTCATTTATCATATATACTTTTTAAATTACCTGCTCAGCTTGATTATTTTCCATTACTTTGTCTTCCAGGTCTTTAATTTGTTCCCTGCCTCCTCTAGCCGGCTATTTATTCTGTTAACTGTATTTAAATTTTTAAGTTATTTTTAAAGAGGGGGGAGAAGGGAGGGGTAGAGAGTGAGGAGATGCAGAATCTGAAGCAGACTCCAGGCCCTGAGCTACACAGAGCTCAACATGGGACTTGTAACCTGAGCTGAAGCCATATGTTTAACTGACTGAGCCACCTAGGTGCACCCATCAATTATATTTTAAAATTTCATTTACTCTGCTCTTCATCACTGATTGGTTACTTTTTATCTCTTTGTCAAGGGTCTCATTGATGTCCTCCACTCTTATGATCATTACTTTAAGATCTCTATGAGGCATATTACCTGAATCTGTTTCACTTAGGTTTGTTACTGTGGTTTTGTCCTGTTCTTCCATTTGGGACATATTGCTCTGTCTCCTCATTTTATCTAACTCTCTGTGTTTCTGTGTTAAGAAAGTTAGCTATGTTTCTCACTCTTGAAAGTAGTGGGCAGTGTGCTCACTTTTATCAAGGTGACACTGGCCCGCTTCCCCATGAGACACATAGTTACTGCAGAGACAGGCTGGTGGAGCTGCACAATGCATATGTGTGTTTGGGGTACAGTTTTAACAAGGTGCATGCATCCTCCTGGAAGGCGACCAGCCCCACTCCTGGGACCAAAGTCCTACAAAATGTGCAATTTGGGAGATCCAGTGTTGGTGAGGTTTATGCTGGTCCTCTAGGGGAAGGGACCAATATGGTAGGAATTAAGGCAGTCATGACTAGAAAGGGTGGATCCAGTGAAGTGTGGGGGTGGGGCTTGCTGTAAGCAAGTTCAGTAGTGGGGATTGGCAGTGTGCTGCTTTCAGGTGGCCCTTTGTTTATGATGAGGGGTGAGGGAGGGAAATGCCTGGCACTCACCAGCTTCTTTGTTCCTAGAGGAGTCTCCTTGCAATCCTTGCCTTTCCAGGACATGCTCTGAGATGATTAAATAACTCCTTCCCATAAGGCCGAGGTGATTTTCAAACAGTGGTTTCTAAGCTGGATTTTCACAGGGTATTTGTAGTACCATCTCTTTAAGGCAGGGACTCAGCTTCCTAAAGCTTTCTGGGCTTCCCCGAGCTGACCCAGGTGATTTCTAAAATTCCTGGCCTTAAGACCCTCTTGTTTTAAGAACTCATGAAATTCAGTCCCTCTTTCTTTCAGAACCAAATGTTATGGGGATTCATCTTCCCTGTGTGGGCTCCCCAGTGTGAGAGTCTGGTCTCTGTGCCCCCTGGCTTCTTCCTGACCATAGATGGCTAGGGCCTTATCTCCCCACTCTTCCTACCCTCTTTGAAGTGGTCTCTACCTTTAGTTGTAGAGTTGTTTCTGCTAGTCTTTGGGTAGCTTTCTGTATTGTTTACACTTATGCAGGTGTTGTCTAGCTGTATTGGTGTGAGGAGGTAAGCTTAGGGTCCTCCTACTCTGCCATCTTCCCAGACTCCTTCAGAAAACCTGTTTTTTGGTTTTATTTTTAAGATGAGAATTAGGGAAGTGGCCAACAGAGGTTTTGTTGTTTAATGATAATTAGTAAGACATGTGTGGATGCTAATGGCAAGGACACAATTACGATAGAAGAGTAGAAGGTGAAAAGTTCCAAAATGGGATGACTGACAAGAGGCGATTCCTGCAAAGACATCGAGGAAAGGGCTCAGGTGAGAGTGCTCAATTTTAATTAGATAGAAAGGGTCCCAATTCAGCTGGATTTGTATACTAAGGACATGTGAAAGCTATCATATTAATAACTTTTATTTTCTTTTTGCAATTCTTTTTAATGTTCATTTTTGAGAGAGAGAAAGAGACAAGAGTACAAGACGAGGAGGGTCAGAGAAAGAGGGAGACACAGAATCTGAAGCAGGCTCCAGGCTCTGTGCTGACAGCTGTGATGTGGGGCTTGAACCCACAAGACCTGAGATCATGACCTGAACCGAAGTTGGATGCTTAACCAACTGAGCCACCCAGATGCCCCATATTTTCTTAATTAAGAATATTGTGCAATTACCTGTTGAGCATTAGGGGATGAAGAAAAGCTGGGCATTCCAGGAAAGAAATGATATGAAATTGTAGGTATGAAGAAAAGCAAAGTGAACTGTTAAGGTTGCTGAGTTGTATGTAGCTTTGATTTGAAGACAGAGGTTGCAAGTTGATAGTGAAATCTATCTGCCCAGCTAGGGATTAGAACCCCAAATTTGAAGAGATTATTGAGAATCTGATGTCTAACAAAAAATCCCTTAATTTTATTCAATATGTCTTTTGTTTCTTGTTTATTAGTGATTATCTTGAAGGATCTTGATTCTCTAAAACAATACAAATGAAAGATTCTGTAGTCATCAATGTAAAAAGGAAGAATAGTTAGTATTTTTGTTCTAGCTTATGCTTTTTTTAATATCTATTTTGAAGAATGTGTGTGAATGAATAGGGGAGGAACAAAGAGGGTGGGAGGGAAGGAGAGAGACGGGGGGAGAGAGAGGGGGAGAGAGAGAATATCCCAAGCAGGCTCCACACTTGAACTCACGAACCGTGAGATCATGACCTGAGCTGAGATCAAGAGTCAGACACTTAACTGACTGAGCCACCCAGGCACCTGTGTTTGAGCACCTCTCAGTGACCCAATTTGTACCTATTAAAATAGAGTTAATGCAGTAATACCCAATAGTAAAACTTAAGAGAAAAATAACTGAGGGACTAATGAATATTAAATATGAGCTATGACCATCATCCAGAGTAGTGTAGCTCTTAGACTATTCTTTTTTATTTTATAGATAGTTCAGTTGATATTTGAGAAGGAGTGGTAAAAATCTAGAAGCTCTGGAATTCCTAAAAATATTTAGAAATCTGATATCTTAAAACTCTTCCAAAATATGTGATTGAAAGTGACTACCCTTGATTGAAAAGTATACTGCTTCCACAATGTAGTGTAGCCCAATAATAATTTATTTTGAAAGCTGTAATTCACTTTTGACATTATCACTTGAAGCCTTGGATGCTGTCCACTATAATGATTGGCTCTGAGCTACACTGGGAGATTTTCTGAGAACATTACTTAATAACAGCAGTCAGAAGAGTACAAAGTAAAATGTGTGGAATCACATAGTTTAAGTCCAAAGCACCCAATGACATAAATCAGAATAGCAATCTATTATTAAAAACATTATAATCCTTGGGCTATAAATGAATAAGGGAGGGAAAATAATTTTAAATAAAATAACAGTGAGAGTTCACTATTTTATAAAGCTTTAAGTGTCATATGCCTTAGGTAAACACTGTGGAGCAAAAAATAATAAAGGAAAGAAAAGAAAGACAATGGCAGATGAAAATACTGTCTCGAGTCTTTAGAATAGCATTTAATAAAATTTTCAGGCTGTTTTAACTGAGTCTGGTATATATGTTTGGAATTCAGGACTGGGGTTCATTTAACCTTGCAGTTCACAAAAGTACATATCTAGAGGATGTTGTCACCTTTCCTTCAACTCCCAATATGATCCTCAAACAGTACAAAGGATTATGTGGGAATAAAGAGATTTAGATTTCATTTTCCTATTCTCAACATGGTTATTTCAGCGTAGGATTTTTGTTGTAGAAGGCCTTCAGGATTGCCCGTGTATTACTGCAGGTGATAGGGAATAGGAACTGAATACTTAATAGGAGATAAAGGCCCACTTGCGCCCCATTTGTAGTGCAAGCTGGTTGAATTTGGAATATGTAGAATTAACATGTGCTACGTTGCCGGAAGGACTTCTGCTGAAGAAGTTTTTAGAGCAATTCTGCAGAACACAGGGCTCGTTACTTTTGCCTAATTAAAATGTGGAAGCAAACAGTAGGAACTAAAATAGCAAGGCGGTGTACATGATAATCCCTTATTAGGTCCTTTAATTTTTTTTCCAAGTCTCTGGAGAGACTCTCCACTACTAAGGCCAAATTCTATGAGTTTCCATTCATCCAAGCTGTACCTGGAAATGAATGTGGCTCTAGTGTTTACAAGGCTGAATGTTGGAGGAGAACCTCCTCCACATTTTAAATAAAAGAGGGGGAAAAAGGAACCGGAGGTCACAATTGAATATTCTATATGAGGATAAAGGAAACTGGAGCTCTTTAAGGAGAGATTTGTGAACTGAAAGGAAAATTTGAAATGAATTTTGGTAAATCTATCTTTTTCTTCTGTAACCAAGAGGCTAAGGCTTGGGGGGAGGGGGGAGTAGCAGTAGGAGGCAGGCAGGAGTAGGAGAAAATGTAGGTGACAATGTTGAGGGAGGAAAACAGGGTACAGAAGGAAGGAAATCTGAGGAGGGAATGCAGGGGAGATGACTGAGCAATGCTTGGGCTCTCAGCTGCCTGTTTCAAATCTCTTGTTTGACTTTAATCACAAATCAACCATAACCTCAAAGCAAGAAAAGAGGAACTTTTAAAATTTAATATTGCATAACAAAATTTTTTTGATAAGACAAACGCTCAATTTACACAATAAATATTTCATTTTCATTACCCAGGAACAGAAGCTCGATTTTCTTGTTAAAAACAATGCCATATTTGCCTCCAGATAGATCTATTTTGTAGATCTACAAAGCAAGCCTCAGTTGATTAATGACCTTGATCATCAATTTGGAGTAAAATCTGCTTTGATCATTTAAAACATTTTCTAAGGAATCTTTGCACATCTTTAATATTGGAAGGTTGCTTGGCTTTTAGTATGAAATATATGTAGAGTGCAGATGAACCAACAGAGGGAGCCCTGCAGGATCATTTCATTGCAAGAGATGAAGACCCAAATTTGATTACAGCACATTATTTTCATTTTCTCATGCTGCCTGATTTTCATCTTCTAGTTTAGGCAGTTTAATGATTTAATGGACTTTATTATGTAAAAGAGATGCAATTTATTGTTTAATTTAAAAAATGCCTCCCTTCTCTCTGACCTACCTCTTATCCTTGGATGAGGTTTCTTTTACTAGATAGAATCATCTTTGAAATCATTTAATTATATAAAAGTCCATAAGGTTTCAGTGCAATATATTTTTAAAAAATTTTTAATGTTTGTTTATTTTTGAGACAGAGAGGGAGACACAGAATCGGAACAGGCTCCAGGCTCTGAGCTGTCAGCGCAGAGCCTGACATGGGGCTCGAACCCATAAACCGTGAGATCATGACCGGAGCCGAAGTCAGATGCCCAACCGACTGAGCCACCGAGGCGCCACTCAGTGCAGTATTATATCTGGATATATTGTGCTTTAGGAATGTAAATTATTTAAAAGGTACATTAGATCTTATAGGGGTCTGTTTTCAAATTGGATTGTGACCTCTTTTTGTTTTACCCCTTCGGTGCTAGAAATCGTAGTATAAAAGTGGCATGTCTTCTTGGAGCACTCATGTTACTTAATGGAAATTAAAAATGTATTAATTACATTAACTCGAATGTGTTATGGAAACGGAGTATAAAACTAGTTTGCATTTAAAAGATAATATAGGAGACTTCAAAGAGATTTGGAGGTTAGGGGAGACATTGTTCTCTGTTTTGAGGGATTCTTGTCAAAAAAGGTAAGATCAGCACTGCTACAGGGTTTAATAATTTATCAGTCCGTTTTAGATAACCAAATTCTTTAAAATTTTTTTAAATGTTTATTATTTTGAGAGAGAGAGAGAGAGAGAGAGAGAGAGAGAGAGAAACAGTGTGAGCGCGGGAGGGGCAGAGAGAGGGAGACACAGAATCTGAAGCAGCACCCAGGCTCTGAGCTCTCAGTACAGAGCCAGACGATGCAGGGCTCAAACCCACAGACTGAGAGATCATGACCTGAGCCCGCGGTCGGAAGTCTGACGACTGAGCCACCCAGGTGCCCCTAGATAACTAAATTGTGCTCTGATTCTCTGAAAAAGAAATTGTCATCACTCAGGGACAAACAGTTCCAAATTGCAAAAAGTCCGCATTTGATTACTCAGATGAGTAGACTCGAAAAACAAAAATGTTCTTGCGAATGTGAGTAATCCAGACAGGTAACAGATTATTATAGTGTTGAACTAAAAGCACCGTTCACATGGATTACTCTGAATTCAGTTCCTCGGTATTTTTCTTCTCTGCTCTGTTATTACCAGCTGATTCCCACAGACAGTATTGGGAGATAGGAAACATATGGTTAAGACACACTGACATTTTTAATCCTCAAATAGATACAATTCTCTAGTATCTTTTTATTTCACTGTATACAGGTAGAATATGATCAATAAAAATTTTTTTAGAATTTCTAAGATGAATGCACCAAACATGATAAATTTAGACTTTTGCAAAAGCAGTAGGCACCCTTGTTTTTTGTAGCATTTCATATTAAATTTTAAGTGCATTAATAAAGAACAGGAAACAGCAACCCTTTAAAATTTATCAAATGCTTGCAAATACTAAAGACAATTCTTTTTCACACACCATTCACTTTCCTAAATTCTTAGGTAATGAGAAAAGTAGTTCTTTTGTTATTTAAATATATTTAAAGCAACTCTGTCCCTCAGAAAATTAATATTAATTTCCTTTTTCTAAATATTAGGACTTTCTTAATCTTGTCAAGGAAAATGCATTTTAAACCTTCCTAAATTTAATAGGGTTATTATTTTGGATTGTAAGCAACTCATGTAAGTAATCTTCAGCCTGACAGGCTGGCACCATTAGAGACTGGTTAAATCAAATATTTCCGTGACCTATAATTTCAAGAGCAGAAGAATTCTAGTTCTGATTTACAAAGCTTTTCTGTATCTTGTCTTCCAGGTAATTTTCAACTCACAAAACTAATGTCGGATCCTGTCAAGTCTTCTCTTTCTTATACAATCTCTCAGAATTAATATGTATCCTCTGAACTAGAATCTGCTATTAAAGTGCTTTCTTTTTATTTCAAAGCATTATGTGGATTTTTCTGCTCTTAACCATTGGCGTTCAGGCGAATGTTTAGTCACATGACGTACCAATGCTTTCATATCTCCTCCTCTTTTCCTCTGAAGCTGCAAAGGAATGTGAAATGATACACAGTCTGCATCTGCTATCCATGCCTCACGGCCTCTCAGCTTTACAGAGCACAAGCCTTTGTTCTTCCTCCTAATTCATGAATACTAGAGTTTATAGCATTTTCTCTTACACATTTGTCATTCTCTCTTTCACATTAATATTTCCATTTTCCCTTCAAACTTCAAAGTTATTCACTTATACCTTGGACAATGCTGGTCAGAGTAATGTTAAATAAAACTAAATGAGTTTTACTTTGTAAATGTATTTTCTGCATCTATTGAGATGATCATATGGTTTCTATTCTTTCTCTTCTTAATGTGATGTATCATCTTGATTGATTGGCAGATATTGAACTACCTTGTATCCCTAGAATAAATCCCACCTGATTATGGTGAATGTTTTTTTTTTGAAATGTATTGTTAGATTCAGTTGGCTAGTATTTGGTTGAAGATTTTTACACTTAGGTTTATAAGAGACAGTAGTCTATAGTTTTTTTTACATAGTGTTTTCTCTGGTTTTGGTATCAGGATAATGATGGCTTTCTAGAATGGATTTGGATGGTTTTCTTGTCCTTCTATATTTTGGAATAGTTTGATAAGAATAGACATTAGCTCTCTTTTAAATGTTTGACAGAGTTCATCTGTGAAATCATCTGGTTCTGGACTTTTATTTTGGGGGAGTTTTTGTTTATTGATTCCATTTAATTGCTAATAATGTCTGTTAAAATATTCTATTTCTTATTCAATTTTGGAATGCTATAGGTTTCTAGGAATTACACATTTCTTCTAGACTGCCCAATTTTTCGGCATATAATTTTTCATAATCTTCTCATAATTCTTTATTTTTCTATGGTGTTCGTTATTACTTCTCCTTCACTTACAATTTTGCTTGGGTCCTTTTTTTTTTCTTGGAGTTTAGCTAAAGTTTTATTAACTTTACTTATCTTTTCAAGAAACCAGCTTCTGGATTCATTAATTATTCCTTCCTTTCTCTTTCCTCCATTACAATTATTTCTGCTCTAATTGCTATTATTTCCTTCCTTCCAACAGCTCTGGGTCTTGTTGTTCTTTTCTTTCCTAGATCCCTTAGGTATAAGGTGAGACTGTATTTGAGATTTTTCTTGTTTCTTGAGATATATATATATATTGCTATAACCTTCCTTCTTAGAAGAGTTTTTGTTGCAACCTTAACATTTTGAATTGTTGTGATTTTTTTTGGTTTCTCGGTTAATGCATTCATTATTTAGTATGTTAAAACGTCCATGTATTTGTGTTCTTTCCAGATTTTTTTCCTGTCATTTATTTCTAGTTTTATATCATACAGTCAGAAAAGATGTATGATATGACTTCAATGTTTTTGGACTTGCTGAGATTTGTTCTGTGGCTTAATATGTGATTTATTTTGGAGGATGTTGCACTTCAAAAGAATGTATAATGTTCTGTGTGTGTCTATTGGGTCCTTCTGGCCTAATGTGCCATTCAAAGCCACTGTTTCCCTGTTGATTTCCTGTCTGGATTATCCCTCCTTGATGTAAATGGGATATAAAGTCCCCTATTATTATTGTGTTGCCATCAATTTCTTCCTTTAGTCTGTTAATAGTTGTTTTAGGTGTTTAGGTGCTCCTATATTGGATGCATGCATATTTACAACTCTTACATGTGTTTTCTGGATTGTTCCCTTTATTATGTAGTATCTTTCTTCATCTTACAGTCTTTGTTTTAATGTGTATTTTGTCTGATGTAAGTATTGTTACCCCCACTTTCTTTTTACTTCCATTTTCATGGTGAATATTTTTCCATCACTTCCCTTTCAATCTGCATGGGTTTAGGTCTGAGGTCTCTTATAGGCAGCATATAAATGGATCTTGCTTTTTTATCTAATTGCTCATCCTATGTTTTTTGATTACAGCATTTAGTCCATTTACATTTAAAGTAATTATTGATAGAGATGTAGTTCTTGCCACTTATTACTTGTTTTATGGTTGTGTTATAGTTCTTCTCTGTCTTTCTTCTCTTGTTCTCTTCCCTTCTAGTTTAATGGTTTTCTTTAGTGTTATGCTTGGATTCCTTTCTCTTTATTTTTGTGTATCTCTTACAGGTTTTTGATTTGTGGTTACCATTAGGTACATAGATATAACTTCTTATGCCCATAGCAGTCTATAGTCAGTTGATGGATGCTTAAGTTTGAACCTATCCTAAAGCACTAAATATTTTATGTATATAGTTGTCATACTTTACATTCTTTGATTTTATACATTTCTTAACTGATTTTTATAGCAATAACTGATTTTTACTGTTTTTGTGCTTTAACCTCCATACAAAATCCATTCATATTAAAAACTCTCAGCTTGTTTATGTCAAAAATTCACAAATAGCTTTAGAGGAAACCTGAACATAATAAAAACCATATAAAAAAAACCCCACAGGTAATGTCATATTCAATGGTGAAAACTAAGAATTTTTCTTTTTTTTTTTAAAGCTTTTTAAATGTTTATTCATTTTTGAGAGAGAGAGCACAAGCCAGGTGAGTCACAGAGAGAGAGAGGGAGACACAGAATTCGAAGCAGGCTCCAGGCTCTGAGCTGTCAGCACAGACCCCCATGTGGGGCTTAAACCAATGAACCTGAAGATGATGACTTGAGCTGAGGTTGGGGTCTTAGCCAACTGAGCCACCAGGTGCCCCCCAAATCGAGGACTTTTATTCTAAGATCAGAAATAAGACAGGATGTCCATTCTTACCACTTTTATTCAACATAATACTGGAAGATCTCACTGTAGCAATCGGGCAACAAAAAGAAATTCAAAGCACCAAAATTGGTAAGGAAGGAGTAAAGTTTTCATTATTTTCTGATGACATGATACCATAGAGAGAGAACCCTAAAGACCCCACCAAAAAATTCTAGAATTGATAAATTCAGTAAAGTTTCAAAGTATAAAATTAATCTACAGAAATTGGTTGCATTTCTATTCACTGATAATGAGGTAGCAGAAATGGAAGTCAATAAAGTCCCATTTATAAGTCTATGAAAAAGAAGAAAATATCTAGCAATAAAATTAAACAAGGAGATGAAAGACTTGTACTCTGAAAACTATAAAATATTGGTGAAAGCAATTGAAGATGACATAAACAAATGGAAAGATTTACCATGCTCATGGATTGGAAGAATGAATATTCTTGCAATGACCATATTACCAAAGCAATTTATAGATTTAAAGTAATCCTTATGAACATACCAAAAACATTTTTCACAGAACTAGAACAAACAATCCTAAAATTTGTATGGAACCACAAAAGTTCTGGAATAGCCAAAGCAATCTTAAGAACAACAAGATAAAGGTATCACAATTCTAGACTTCAAGCTGTATTACAAAGCTGTAGTAATCAAATTACTATGGTGCTGGCACAAAAATAGACACATAGATCTTTGGGACAAAATAGAAACTTAAAAATAGACTCACACCTACATGGTCAATCTATGACAAAGGAGGTAGGAATATTCAGTAAGGAAAAAAGGAGTCTTTTCAACAAATGGTGTTGGGAAAACTGGAAAGATACATGCAAAAGAATGAAACTGGACCAGTGTATAACATTTTACACATTACAAACTCAAAAAGGATGAAAATACCTAATATAAGACATAAAAACATAAATTCTAGAAGAAAAAATAGGCAGTAATTTCTCTGACATTGGCCATAGAATCTTTTTTTCAGTCGTATCTCCTAAGGTAAGGGGGGAAAAAAAGCAAAAGTGAACTATTAGGATGATATCATAATAAAAACTTCCTGGACATTGAAGACAACCATTAATAAAACAACAAGGAAAAAACTAGAATTACCATATGATTCAATAATTCCACTACCAGATATCTACCCAAGGAAAATAAAAACACTAATTCAAAAACACATATGCACCTCTGTTTATTGCAGCATTATTTATAAGTGCCAGGATATAGAAGCAGCCCAAGTATCCATCAATATGGGAATGGATAAAAAAGTGTGTGTGTGTGTGTGTGTGTGTGTGTGTGTGTGTGTGTGTGTGTACTGGTGTATTACTCAGCCATAAAAAACAATGAGATTTGCCATTTGCAACAACATGGGTAGACCTAATGGGTGTAATGATAAGTGAGATAAATCAGAGAAAAACAAATACTATATGATTTCACTTTACTAAATTCATTTCTTTGAATAGTTTTCTGGTGGAATCATTAGGATTTGGTATGTGTAGTATCATATCCTCTGCAAACAGTGGCAGTTTAACTTCTTTGCCAATATGGATGCCTCATTTCTTTTTCTTGTCTGATTGCTGTGGCTAGGATTTCCAGTACTGTGTTGACTAACAGTGGTGAGAGTGGACAACTTTGTCTAACTTAAGAGAGAAGGTTTTCAGTTTTTCACCATTGAGGATGATGTTAGCTGTGAGTTTTTCATATATGGTCTTTATTATGTCAAAGTATGTTTTTTTAAACCCTCTTTTGCCTGAGAGTTTATAATAAATGGTAGCTGAATTTTGTCATGTTTTTTCTATACCTGTTGAGATGATCATATGATTTTTATTCATTTTGTTGATGTTGTATATGACACTGATTGATTTGCAAATATTAAGCCATCCTTGCGTCCCAGGGATAAACCCCTATGAATATGGTGAGTGATCTTTTTAATGTATTGATATATGCAGTTTACATATATTTCATTGAGAATTTTTGTTCATCAAGGATATTGGCCTGTAGTTTTCTTTTTTTGTGGTGTCTTAAACTAATTTCAGTAGTAAGTAATGCTGGTGTCATATAATGTATTTGGAAGCTTGCTTTCTTCTATTTTTTGGAATAGTTTGAGGAGAATAATTAGTAATTTTTCTGTAAATGTTTGGTAGAATTCACCTGGGATCCATCTGGTGCCAGCCATTTATTTTTTGGCAATTTTTTGATTACTGATTCAATTTCATAACTTGTACCTGGTCTATTCAGATTTCCTATTTTTTCCCAGTTTAGTTTTGGAAAATTGTACATTTCTGGGAATTTATCTATTTCTTCTAAACTGTCCAGGTTTTTGGCATATAATTTTTTATAATATTCTCTTAAAATCCTTTATATTTTTGTGGTAACAGTTGTTACTTCTTTCTGAGTTATTTGGGTCCTAATTTTTTCCTCAATGAGCCTGTTTAAGGGTTAGTTTTGTTTATCTTTTCAAAGAACCAGCTCTTGGTTCCATTGATATTCTTCTCCTCCTCCCCCTCCTCCTCCTCCTCCTCCTCCTCCTCCTCCTCCTTCTTCTTCTCCTTCTCCTTCTCCTTCTTCTCCTCCTCCTTCTCCTCCTTCTCCTTCTCCTTCTCCTCCTCCTTCTCCTCCTCCTTCTCCTCCTCCTTCTCCTCCTTCTCCTCCCGTCTTCTCCTTCCTTCTTCTCCTTCCTTCTTCTCCCAGTCTCTACATTTATTTCAGTTCTGATATTTATTATTTTCTTTCTTCTACTTAACTTGTACTTTGTTCTTTTTTTTCTAGTTCTTTTGGTGCAAAGTTAGATTGTTTGACTTTTTTTCTTGTTTCTTGAGGTAGGCCTGTATGGTTACATACTCTTCTCTTACAGTGGTTTTGCTGCATCCTGGAGACTTTGGATGACTGTGTTTTCATTTTCATTTGCTCTGTTTTTATTTCTTCTTTAATTGCTTCATTGGCCATTAGTCATTTAGTATCATTTCTTTTTCTTGGAATTGTTTTCTAGTTTGTGCTTCATTGCTAGTTTTCATACTGTAATGGTTGGAAAAGATGCATGGTATGATTTCAGTTCTCTTAAATTCATTAAGACTTGTTTTATGGACTGTATATGTTCTATTCTGGAGAGTTTTCCATGTGCACTTAAAAAATGTATATTCTATTGTTTTTGGATGGAATGTTCCATTTGTATCTGTTATGTCCATCTGGTCCAATGTGGCATTCAGAGACACAGCTTCTTATTGATTGTGTTTATGACTTCCCATTATTCTTGGTGGAGTGCTAAAGTCCCCTCCTATTATTGTATTACTATCAACTTCTCTCTTTGTCTGTTAATGCTTGCGTGGTGTATTTAGCTGCTTCAGTGTTGAGTGCATATATATTTAACATTGTTATATCCTGTTCTTGAATGGATCCCTCTATCACTACGTAATGCTCTTCTTTGTCTTTTGTCACAGTTTTTCTTTTAAAGTCTATTTTGCAGTCAAATGCTCTACCCCTGAGCTATACCCCCTAAGAGACAGCAGGGGGCTTATTTAATACATTCTGTCGAGGACAGAAATTACATGATGGCTTTTTTTTGTTTTTTTGTTTTTTTCCCCCCTAGGAAGTGTGTCTTGGGTTTTTCCCTTATTATTTTCATTACTTTTTTTCCTCTTCTTTTTTTGGTGGTGGGGGTGGTTATGTTTAAATGAAGTTGATTTTACAACACCAAAGACTTAATCATCCATTTCCTATATAAAAGGTAGCTACTTTTTTGCATGGACCTCAAGCATATTGTAGTATAGAGGTGGAATTTAAGGAAAGGTATTAAGCAGGCTGTGTTGTAGCTTATGAACAAGTAATATATTGTATCATTTATCTTGAATGTATCATAGATAAGCTGCTATATAACAATCGCCATTTCAGATAGCTGTGAAATTAGGTGATTAACTAGTTGTTTTTATTCATATTTTTCTTATGTCTAATTATGGCTATTTATTTTCTGCTTAATAAAGTCCCTTTAACATTTCTTGTAAGGCTCTTTTAATGATGATAAACTTCTTTATTTTCCTAGAAACGCCTTATCAAATAATCTGAATGATAACCTTGCTGGATAGAGAGTATTTGTTGTAGGCTTTCTTCACTCAGCACTTTGAATATGTGTGCCACTCATTCTGACTTGCAAAGTTTCTGCTGAAAAATTAGCTGGTAGCCTGATAGGTTTTCCCTTGTAAGTAACATTTTGTTTCTCTCTTGCTGATTTTAATGTTCTCGCTTTATCTTTAGCATTTTAATTATTATGTATCATTATGTGGACATCCTTGGACTCCTATTTTAGACATCTCTGGTCTTGGAGATCTTGACTTGGATATCTATTTCCCTCCCTTGCTTAGGGAAGTTTACAGTTATTTCTTTATGTAAGTTTTCTACATTTCTCTCTCTCATATCACTATAATATAAATGTTTGTTTGATGTTGTCCAAGAGATTTCTTAATCTATTCTCATTTTTTAAAATTCCCTTCTCATTTTGTTGTTCAGCTGTTTGCTTCCCATTACCCTGACTTCCGTGTCACTGATATGTTCTGTATCCTCTAATCTGTTGATTCCCTCTGGTGTCGTTTTTACTTAAGTTATTGTGTTCTTCAACTCTGGTTCTTTTTGATATGTTTTATCTCTCTATTAAAGGTCTCCCTGAATTCTTCCATTATTTTCTCCAGCCCAGTGAGTATCTTTACAATCAATCAGTTCTTTAAATTTTTTATAAGCATGCTGTTTATCTCAATTACATTTAGGTTTCTTTTCTGAAGTTTTTTCTTATTCTCTCTTTTGGAGCAAATTTATCTCCTCATTTTCTTAGCTTTTAGTGTTTTGTTTTTGTGAATTAGGCAAAACGCTACTTCATCTAAAGTTCAAGTAGTGATCTTCTGTACAGTGGCCCAATGCAGACTGTGCTTGGTGACTTTTGCTGGCTGACTGGAGTTGGCCATATTAAACACTGACTTCTTAAAGAAAGAATAAAGAAAAATATAGTAAGAGAAGGAAAGTAAATAAAATAAAAAATAAAGTAAAAAAGAATAGAAAGAAAATGATAAAACCAAAAAGAAAAAATAAAAACAAAAAAATTTATAAATTTAAAAAAACTAAATAAAATTAAAAGTTAAAAAAAAAAAAAGAAGAAAAAATTCCACAAAACTGCAGCTTGTTTTCATGCCCCATCACCACAGAGTGACCTGGGTGGGCTTGTGGACCCTGGGCTCACTGAGCTCTCAAGCTCAGCATGTGATGGACCCTTCTCTAGTGTGTTCTTTTAAGGTAAAAGAGGAGAGAATATTTCCACAACTCCTTGGCCCTTCTAAACTGTGGCACTTTTCTGTAGCTAGACCCGGTATGGGTTTGTGGACCCTGAATTTGCTGAAGTCGCCAGTTTCTTGTGAGGATCTGATCCACCAGTCATGGCACCAAGACCGACTTATTATTGCATCTGAACCCACCAATATAGTGTCAGACCCTGCTCTGGTCTGGGGTTGTAATGTGGACAGGGAGTGAGTATCCCCACTGCTCCTTGGCCCTTTTAAACTGCAGTTTGTTTTTTGAGCCCTGAAGTCTCAAATTTACTAAGATGACCAGACACACGTATTCTAGTCTAGCTTTTAAGGTAGGGTGGGAAGGTAAACCATGTTTTTCCCCTGTCTCTCTGACCTAAGTCAGCATTCTGGTATTTTTTCTCTTTTATATTCTAGTTGCTCTTTTAAACTGAGGCATTTTTCTGTGCCCCAGGAGAGGACTCTTCCCCATTCCCCAGTATAGTCTCTCCCCACTGTCATTTGCTATGTTGGGGGTTCCCTTTGTTATTGTCTCTGTCTCTTTTGCTTTTTCTTGCCATTTTCTCTGTATTTTGCTGTCTAGTAGTTATTTCATCAGCCCTCAGTTATTCTTCAGGAAGAAGAAGGAGGCCCACTAAGATCTCAAGCTCACCATGGAATGGACCCTTCTCTAGTGTGTTCTTATAATGTGGAGGGAGAGAGAACATTTCATAGCTCCTTGGCTTTTATTAACTGTTTTATTAATAGGTGTAAATCGGTGTGTTCTGTGAAGGAGGTGAGTTCAGTCTTCCTATATCCCCATCATGAACCAGAACTTGCCCCCCAAAATAGACTCTTTAATACAGAGAAAAAACTGTTTTCCAGAGCAATGGTGAGTAGGGGAATGAGTGAAATAGATAAAGAGGATTAAGAGTACATGTATCATGATGAGCACTGAGTAATGTATAGAAATGACAAATCATTATATTGTACACCTGAAACTCCTATAACACCTTATGTTAATTAACTTCCATAAAAAAATCAAAATGAGTTTTTCTCCCCCTAAAATATGTTCAAGAACTATGTTTAGAGATGAGACCACTTTTACTGTGCTTATGGTCTGAATTTTGAATCTTTGTGGAAGTAGATAAATGAACAGTTTATTAGAAGACTGTGCTGTCTTGTGTATTCTTTTCAGTTAAAAAAAATTTAGTATACATTCTGAGAAAATGATGATCCAGAAGCCAGAAAGCCACTAGGTGTCAAACATGCTGTTTTAGGATCTAGTCTCACTCTTAAACTGAAGAGATTCTTTAAGCTTACATTTTCTCTGATTTGAAAGTGACTTTTAATGAGATGGCTCTAGCAGAAGTTCCTGATTTCCTTTATCTACAAAATGAATGGTCTGTCTCCTGGTTATTAACCTGACTCACATTGTCATTTGACATTGTTGCTCATATTGAAAGTCTTTCTAACATTGGTTTTCCTGTTTGCCTCCTTATTCCTTCTCTATGATCTATTTGGTTCTCTTCTGTTTTCTACCACAGTGTAAAAATTTCTCAAGATTTTATTCTTGCCTTTATTATTTTTTTTCTCAACGTTTTTTCCCTTGGCACTCTACTTTCACCGCTTCCATGTGCCTTTACTTAGTGTTTTCCTAAGGTGATACTATAATTCTTGAATACTCTTCTAAGTATATTTCTGATGTCTTGTGACCTATTTCTCCATTGTTACTATGCTAACATCTTAAACCAAGAATGTTGTTAAATAGTTATTTCTTAGTATGTAATTTTTATAACTCATTCTTATTGTTACCATGTTAATCTTTACACTGTAACTTCTCATTTATGAAACACCAGTGGTTTTTAAATGAATTCTTGCCCTTCTCTTAACATGAACTAGAATTTGCCTCCTGTATGCTTTGTTTTATTCAGGTTCCTGTCACCACCATGCCTTCTCATTTTATAAATGCATATGAAAATCTTGTGTTTTCAAAATTCAGTTAATACTTCTTCCATCCTCAGTTCTTTCAATCAAAGGCTCTCTTTCTCTCCTGAAACTTGTTCTTTTTTAAATTACATATTATGATAGCATTTATGTGGAATCATGGAATTTTGATTCTAAGATGCACATTTTAATATCACAGTTTAATGTCCCTGAAATTATGATGCAACTTATAGTCAAAGGTAGATGTAATAAAATATAGTATTTGCTCTAGAGCAAATCGTCAAAGCCCTTGGAAAGAAAATATTTAATTTTTTAACTCCCATATTGCCTTTTCAGTAAAAATCTGTTAAATTAATACATGCCAAAATGTTTCTATTCTGACTCACCAAATGAAAGTGAGAGAGCCATCAGGTACTGTTCTCACAGGAAAAATGAGCCAAATGTTGATTTGATTTGATTCTCCTATGTTTTTAGAACTATTACCATCTTAACAATATTAAGTCTTCTCATCCATACTCATGGTATGTCTTTTTATTAAGATCATCTTTATCTGTTAACAATGTTTTCTAGATTTTAGTATACAGATCATGTACTTTTATTGCTAAATCTGTCCCTAAGTATTTTATACTTTTTGATTTTTTCATAGATGGAATGATTTTTTTAATTTTTGTCTTTGGATTGTTTATTACTAGTGTATAGAAACACAATTGGTTTTTCTATATTGATCTCATATCCTATAAAATTGCTGAATTCATTTTATCTTTTTAGAAAAACTAGATTAGTTAGAATTTTCTGTGTAGATCGAGTCATTTGCAAATAGAGATAGTTTTGGTTCTTCCTTTCTCATCTGGAAGTTTTCCATTTATTTTTCTTAAGGACTTGTCCTTGCTAGGAACTCCAGTACAATGTTGAATAGAAGAGGTACACATAGACATCGTATTCCTCATCTTAGGGGGAAAGCATTTATTCTTTGACCACTAAGTATGATGTTAGCTATTGGTTTTTCATAGATGGACTTTCTCAGATTGATAAATTTCTTTTTTATTCCTATTTGTTGACTGTTTTTATTATGAAATAGTGTTGGATGTTTTCCAATGCTTTTTTTTTTTACTGCATCTATTGAGATGATCATGTGGATTGTATGTGGTCTGTGTGATCCCAGAATAACCAAAAAGATCTTAAGAAAGAAGAAATGGAGAACTCACACTTACTAATTTCAAAACTTAACACAAAATTAAAGAAATCAAGACAGTGTATATTAGCATACAAATAGATACATAAACCAATGATATAGAATTAAAAGTACAGAAAAAAAGTATAGAAATAAACTCTTATGTAGATATTCAGTTGATTTTTGACAAGGGTGCCTAGACTTTTAATGTGGAAAGAATAGTGTTTTCATCAAATGACATTGGGACAACTGGATATTCACATGGAAAAAGATAAAGTGGGAATCCTATCTCACCCAGTATACAAAATGAACTCAAAATGGATTACTGACACAAATATAAAAAATTAGAGCTATAAAGCACTTACAAGAAATTATAATTGTATATCTCTAAGACCTTTGATTAGGTAATGATTTCCTAAATGACACTAAAAAATAGATACAACAAAAGGGGAAACATATGTAAATTGGACATCAAAATGAAAAATTTGTTCTTCAAAGGATACCATCAAACAAGTCAACATAACCCAAAGAATGGGGAAAAAATACAAAACATGTTACTGATAAGTGATTTGAATATAGGATATATAGAGAACCCTCATAATTCAACAGTAAGTCAAATAAACAAAATGTGGAAAATGGAGTTGAATAGACATTTATTCAAAGAAGATAGACAAATGCTCAAATAGATGTCTCAGCAATAGACAACTCAGCACCATTAAGCATTAGGGAAATGCAAATCAAAATCATAATGAAATATCACTTGATACTCACAGGATGGCTAAAACTCCAAAAATGGTAATGGTGTTGACCAGAATGTCGAGGAACTGAAACACATTTATTGCTGTTCGATGTGTAAAATATGGCAGGACTTTGAAAACCATTTTGGCAGTCCCTCAAATGGTTAGTATACAACTCCAGGTGTATACTTAACAAAAATGAAAAGATATTCATATAAATACTTATATATGAATGTTCATAGGAGTATTATTCATAATAGCCAAAAAGAGGAAATAAATGGTCATCAATTGATGAATGGATAAAAAATATGAAATATATGTGCCATGGAATATTATTCACCCCTAAAGGATTATGTTCAGATATATATTACAATATAGTTTAGCCTTGAAAACATTTTGCTAAGTGAAAGAATCTGAATATCTATTGGATTTTATCTAATTTTTAAAGTTATTTTTATTTATCCTACAGGCATACAAACCTGCTTGAGGGTCTATTAAATAAAATTTCCCTTTGGTCCCAAAGTCTTCTCTAAGTGTACCATCTCAATTTCCACATTCACAGAAAACTACTTCAAATTACTTTTACCACTTACTATTTTTGCTTCTTCAAACTCCCATTTTCTCATTCTATCTAGTCTGTTAATCTACCACAATTATATTGAAACCGTTCTTTTTAGGGTGATGATGAACTTTTGACCAAGACAATGATTACTTTTCTGTTGTTATCTTAAATGCTCAGTAACATTTAATATGGTTGATCATAGCCTCCTTCTTGGGACAGTTTATTTTTCAGGCTTTCAAATAACTATATGTGGTTTTTACCCAGTCTCACTGACTGTCTCTGTTTCATCTCCTTTGATAGCCTTTCCATGTCTGCTGAACTTCTAAAATGTTGATGTGGCAAGATTCGATCATTGTTCTTTTCTGGCTTCATGATTATTCTGTGATCTCTAGTCCCATGACTTAATACCATCTGCCTTAGATCAGGTGGCTCAGTATATACCTCAACATCCAAGAGTATGTTGAAAGTAAAAATGGAACATTCAACCTTAGTAGGCTGTGGGGCACATGAAAACAGAACCTAATAGGGAAGGTAGCAATGCACATGTACTAGGTTGCCATAAGTCCATTGAATTAAACATTATTGATGTTATGTTGTAGATACCAAGACAAGTTTTACTAAATATTCAGATAACAAATACTTGTATGGAGTATAAAAAGACCAAAAGACCTATGACTCTTTTAGGAACCTAGTATAACCTTAATAACAGCTATGGAAAATGACAGTAAAAGAAAGGAAAATAACTTATTATAAATACAAAAGTCTTAAATATTAATACATTTTGCACTTATTTAAAACATGTACAACATTGTGATGTGATATATGTATATATGTGTAATATATATATATATATATACATATATATATATATATATCTCCCAGGAAAGTGAAGGTGACTTACATTAGGAACTTGTTTAATATAATCTACCATATTACATATTTAATGAAAATCACATGCAGATCTCAATAAATACAGAAAAGTATTCTTTATCATTCAACACATATTCATAACTAAAATAGAGGAAATCTATTGCACCTAATAAACAATATCTACCAAGATTCCATAGCAAATACTATATTTAATAGTGAAAATTTAGATGTATTTGTTCATAATAAGAAAAAAGCAAGGTTGCCTAATATTTTCACTTGCATTTGGTATTTGAAGTGAAATTCTATCCAGTGCAATAAGGCAAGGAAAATAAATGAGATATAAGAATTAGCATAAAAACTAAATTGCCTTTATAAACACAGGAATTGATTATATGAAATCACACAATTTACACCAGTATATGATTAATTTATTTACTTATTTACTCTGTCATCTGTAATATCTAAAATACTTTAAATGCCCACTAAAAATATGTTGGATCAATTAATGAAATGTGCAATCAATTATTACAACTAATAATAGCTCAGCAAGTTTGTTGGATTGAAAATAACACAAAAATCAAAATGATTTTCAGAGAAGGAAGTAAGATGGTGGAGAAATAGGGAGTTCCGTATTTCCCACCTGCATCTCTCAAACAAAAGAGGGCTGAAGCTGAAGGATGCTGAACCGCAAGAGTCTAGGAGGAAAAGAGAGTCCACTAAGAAGACAGCCTCATAGGGCTACCTCAAGAAACAAGCCAAAGTACAGATGGTGGAGGGTCCTAAATATCACTACAAGTAGGGAAATAAACTAACCAAAGGCACAACAAGAGAGACCAAGGGATACATTATAAGAACCCTTCTGAATGGACAGGCTCTGCACAGTGAGCCTCCTTTAATATAGCAGGACTTGTAGGTGCAGAGCACATAACAAGCTTTAAAAACTTTCAAGACAGAAAGCTGGCGAAAATGATGAAATGGAAGAACTCTCCTCTAAAGAACTTGCAGGAAGAAGTCTTAGCTACAGATACGCTAAAAGCAGATATAAGCAATATAACTGGCCAAGAATTTAAACCAATAGTCATAAAATTAATTGCTGGGCTTGAAAAAAGGCATGGAAGACACCAGAGACGCTATTGCTACAGAGATTATGGACCTTAAAAAGAATTGTGATGAATTAAAAAATATACTATAAATGAGATGCATAATAAAATGGAGTCAGCCACTGCATGGATTAAAAAGGCGGGGTGTGGAGAATAGGTGAATTAGAAGACACAATTATAGAAAAAGTGGAAGCCAAGAAAAAGAGAGATAAATTGGTCCAGAAGCAAGAAAGGAGAATTCGAGAACTGAGTGATGCCATCAAATGAAACAATATCCATATCAGAGGAATTCCAGAAGAAGAAGAGAGAGAAAGGGGCTAAAGGGGTACTTGAACAAATCATAACTGAGAACTTCCCTAATTGGGGAAGGAAATAGTCATTAAAATCCAAGAGGCACAGAGAACTCCCCTCAGATGTAACTTGAATCGACCTTCTGCATGACACATCATAGTGAAACTGGCAAAATATAAGGATAAAGAGAGAATTCTCAAAGCAGCTAGGGATAAAAGGGCCCTAACAGACAAAGGAAGACATATCAGGTTGGTTACAGATCTATCTACTAAAACTTGGCAAGCCAGAAAGGAATGGCAAGAAATCTTCAATGTGATGAACAGAAAAAATATGCAGCCAAGAATCCATTAACCAGCAAGCCTGTCATTTCGAATAGAAGATATAAGTTTTCCCAAATAAACAAAAATTGAAGGAATTCATCACTACCAAACCAGCCCTATCTGAAGAGGGACAAACTGAGGGAAATGTTGCAAGGAACACAAGGGACCACAGACCCACTACCAGCATTAATCTACAGAGAACACAATGATTCTAAGCCCATATTTTTCAATAATAACACTGAATGTAAATGGACTAAATGCTCCAATCAAAAGACACAGGGAAGCAGAATGGATAAAAAATTACAAGATCCATCTATTTGCTGTCTACAGGGGACTCATTATAGACCTGAGGACACCTTCAGATTGAAAGTGAAAGGATGGAGAAATATTTATGATGTGACTAGAAGTCAAAAGAAAGCTGGAGTAGCCATACATATATAGACAAAATATACTTTAAAGTTAAGGCAGTAACAGGAGATGAAGAAGGGCATTATATAATAATCACAGGGCCTATCCATCAGGAAGAACTAATAATTATATATGTCTATGCACAGAATTTGGAAGCACCCAAATACATAAAACAATAACAGAAACAATCTTATTGACAAGAATGTGCTAATTGCAGGGGACTTTAATACTTCACTTAAAGCAATGGACAGATCAACTAGACAGAAAATGACTGAAGAAACAATGGACCTGAATGATACATTGGACCAGATGGATTTGACAGATACATTTAGAACTCTACATCCTGAGTTTATGGAATTCACTTTCTTCTCATGTGTGTATGGCACATTCTCTGTGATAGATCACATATTGGGTCATAAAGCAACCCTCAATAAATATAAAAGATTTGAGATCATGCCATGCACACTTTCAAATCACAATGCTATGAAATCAATATGATTTCAATCAATGCTTAAAATAAATCACAGGAAAAAGTCTGGAAAACCTCCAAACACCTGGAGGTTAAAGAATACCATACTAAGAATGAATGGGCCAAGCATACAATTAGAGAAGAGACTTTAAAAATATATGGAAACAAATAAAAATGAAAATACAACAATCCAAACTCTTTGGGATCCAGCAAACCCAGTCCTGGGAGGAAAGTAGATTGCAATCCAGGCCTATTTCAAAAAGCTAGAAAAAGCTCACATACAAAATCTAAGAGTGCATCTGAAGGAACTAGAGGCAGAGCAGCAAGAACACCCCAAACCCAAACCAAGCAGAAAAAGAGAAATAATAATGATTAGGAAAGAAATAAACAATATAGAATCCAAAAAACAGTTGAACAGATCAATGAAACCAAGAGTTAGTTCTTTGAAAAAAATAAACAAAATTGATAAACCTCTAGCCAGGCTTCTCAAAAAAGAAGAGAGAGAGCACCCAAATAGACAAAATCATGAATGAAATAGATCTATTACAATGAATCCCTCAGAAGTACAAGCAATTTTCAGGGAATACTATGAAAAATTATATGCCAACAAACTTGACAACCTAGAAGAAATGGAAAAATTCCTAAACACACACACACTACCAAAATTCAAGTGGAAAGAGATAGAAAATATGAACAGACCCATAACTACTGAAGAAATGGAATCAGTTATCAAAAATGTGCCAACAAATAAGAGCCTTGGGCCAGACGGCTTCCCTGGGGAATTCTACCAGACATTTAAATCAGAGTTAATACTCTTTCTTTCAAGCTATTCCAAACAATAGAAATGGAAGGAAAACTTCCTGACTCGTTCTATGAAGCCAGCATCACTTTGATCCCCAGACAGAGACCCAGCAAAAGAACAGAACTACAGGCCAATATCCTTGGTGAATATGGATGCCATCTTTTGTCTTGTATTTGTGGAAGTCTCCAGATGGTCTGTGCTGTGCAGAATCAGAGTATATGAAGATAAGGCAATGACAGACCCAAGCACAAGTCTTGCTACAAATAATCAGAGTGCTTCTCTGTTCCTGGCATAGAAAATACATGCTAAAACCTTGAGATTATGCTTTAATAATTTCTCAAAAATCATGCAGCCTCATTGGTCAAGCACCAGAATTCACCCGGTGTGTGAAAAGCATTAGATATTGACATAGACTCCATGCCTGGCCATCTAATTTTACATGTTTTCATGTCTCTTCTCCATGCCAGAGCTTATAGGGGCTCCCTAATCACCTTGACTAGATATCAAAGCCATTTGCTAACTCTTGGTTCTAGATTCATTTCTCTCAGCTCTTATAGTCCTACTCGGAGAACTTCTTCAGTCTTGCTTGGGTCTATTGCTATCTTCTATACTGACTTGGCAACTTGATTCTTAAAAGAAATTATCATATTTAAATTGGTATTATTAATAGAATGACCATGATTAAATATCACTATAATTTTTTACATAATTATTATCCAATATTCTCCTGGACATTACTCCTTGACTATTCCAAAGGGACTTCAAATTCAATGTGATCAAAACTGAGCTCATGCTCATTCTAATATGTTTTTCTTGCCTTCACTATTACAGTGAAGTCTTACTGTTCAAAACCTTTTTATCTCATATCTGCAACCAAATCCTAACAATTATATTTTTAATTATCTTTTGACTTTTTTTTTCTTAATCCCACTGCTATTTCCTTTATTTAGGCTTCTATGATTTCTTCTTTAAAAATTTTTTTAATGCTTATTTTTGTGAGAGAGAGAGAGGCACAGAGTGCGAGCAGGGGAGGAGCAGAGAGAGGGAGACAGAGAACCTGAAGCAGGCTCCAAACTTTGAGCTGTCAGCACAGAAACTGATGCAGGGCTGGAACCTACGAATCAAGAGATCATGACCTTAGCCAAGGTCAAATGCCTAACTGACTGAACTACCCAAGCACCCCTACAATTTCTTCTTTAAAGTATAGCACTAGGGGAACCTGGGTGGCTTAGTCAGTTAAATGTCTGACTTTGGCTCAGGCCATGATCTCATAGTTCATGGGTTCAAGCCCTGCATAGGGCTTTGTGTTGACAACTCAGAGCCTGAAGCCTGCCTCAGATTCTGTCTCCCTTGCTTTCTGCGCCTCCCCCACTCAAGTTCTGTCTCTATCTCTCTCTCTCTCAAAAACCTACAGAACATTAAGTCTTCTTACTGGTTTTCTATATACTGTCTTGATCTTCTTCAATCCATTTATAGCATTACAGCTTTAGTAAATTTTCTGTACTAAAATAGATCATGTCCTTCCCTTGTTTAAAACTTCTAAAATCTTTCAGTGACCTGTCCACAAATTCAGAATAAAATGATAATTTCTTAGTGTGATATACAAGGCCTTCCCTGATCTGATTTCTACTAGTTTATTTAGGAAGCCTTCTTTAATTTGCCTTCATCAATACTAACCCTCACACCTAATATGGACTAGGTGCTTAATTTTACAATTCTATATTATCTGCACCATCAGAGTCCTTATCATATTGCCAATGCTATTGTTGCCATTTTAAAAAGGTCTATGTCTAATTTTTATATTTCTATTTCAGTGCGTGGACTCAGTCCCTGGAATACTGGGATGTTTGTTGAATGCATGTGTGAAAAAATAAGTAAAAAGTTTTGAAACCTAAAGAATTTAGGTTCTTGAGAAAGAAAATGACAAAAACATAATTGAAGAACATTAGATAAATAGATAAGGTGGAGGATATCTGGAAGTATATAGAGATGGTGAGAGAACTGAAAACCACAAGGGTTTTATAACAAGTGTGATGCCAAAAAGACTTGAAATGATAGATTGGGTAATAAGTAATCATTTTTTTAAACTTAAATTATTAAAGTTCTAGGATGCATTATTTCACTGGCCCCAGAAAATATTACAGATTCGCCTTTCAATTCTCAAAGCAGTATCCCAAATCCAAATATATGTGATATATAGATGATATATCATGAATTACATATATTATATATGTGACAAATACTGTAGTAAAAAGCAAACTAGTAATGCTTTAAGCTGTATAAAACTTATGTGATTATAATTTGTTTTAAATAAACTCTCTTTCATGTTTTAATTTTTCCCCATTGGGTCTAGAAAAGTCTGAAGGGCTTAAAGTTGTCTGTTTTATCTGTGGTGTAAGTTCTATTTTCTTCATATGTGCTTGACAAATGCCATGATTGTACTTTTAAAATGAACCACTTTGCTCATTTAGTTAATATCAATAGAAAGCTTAAAATAATTAGACCTCAAATGAAGTCAAGTTCAGAAAACTGGCACTTACTCTCCTTAAGAGGCCTCAAAGTGTGATACATCATTTTGCTGCAGGTGTTAACATTTGTTAAATTTGAACAATATGATATTTATTTCCAAGGTCTATTATGCTTCAAACACTTTAAAATATTTCAAAAACTATGATTTAAGTGTTCTAAGTTAAACAAGTATCACTTAAAATTTTACCAGTATTTGCACCAACAGAGAACAATAGTTATTGCCTATTATTCTAATTCTCACTTGTTAGTTTAGAAGCCAATTTTTGTGTTTATTTCAGTGAGAGATGTTCCAGTATGTAACTTAAAAAAATGTTTTAAAAATGTGTAACTCAAGCAAAAGAAGGTTTTTACATATTAATCTATGCATTTTTGTTTCAAATGTTCAAGTGGTTTCCCTCAATTCACTTATAAAGTTACTAAGATTTTTTTAAATGGCCTATATTCTATTTGCAGGCTGATCATTTAGTCCAGTTGTTACTACAAAGCATTAACAGCCTCATATAATTCAAAAAGAGTTCCCAAGTAGGCAAAAGCACAACATTCTTGTTAAATGATTATGACTAAACAGTCTCTAGAGAAATATTAGATTTTGTAGATACTATTTTCTGTCTGTCTGTCTGCCTGCCTTCCTTCCTTCATTCATTCCTTCCAGTGAGAGAGAGAGAGAGAAGAGGCAGAGAGAATCTTAGGCAGGCTCCTCACCCAGCATGGAGCTTGATCTCAGGATCATGAGATCATGACCTGAGCTGAAATCAGGAGTTGGATGCTGGGGCGCCTGGGTGGCTCAGTCGGTTAAGCGTCTGGCTTCGGCTCAGGTCAGATCTCACGGTTCGTGGGTTCGAGCCCCGTGTCGGGCTCTGTGCTGACAGCTAGCTCAGAGCCTGGAGCCTGCTTCCTGTTCTGTGTCTCCCTCTCTCTCTGACCCTCCCCTGCTCGCACTGTGTCTCTCTGTCTCTCAAAAATAAATAATAAAAAAGCACTAAAAAAAGTTTTTAAGAGTTGAATGCCTAACCAACTGAGCCATCCAGGCACCCATACCATTTTATTTTATAAATAATCTCTACATAACATTCAAAGGCAAATAAAAATTTCACATTTCCTTTTTCTATTTCATCAAGATGAATTATTTGCTTCCTCTAAGAGAGGTAAAATTCTTATTTTTAGAGTACTATGTCAAACCATAAACTTTCTATTATTCCACAAAATTTTTATCAAAACCCTTTGTTATGAGTAAAATATAGTTAGAGAAAAACACAAATGTTTGGCTTCAGACATTCTGTTAAGGTCAACACCACCTTGACTACCTCCCTGGTCAAGAAACAGAGCTCTCCTTCCCATCTCAGGAGCCCCTCCACTGGGACTCACAACCGAATCCTCTTCCTCTCTGAGAAGCAACCACTAATTTGACTTGTCTCTGAAGTGTTCATCCCTAACCCACTGGTTAATTTTGCCCAATTAAAATTTAAGTTTTTTATAAGGTGCCTTTTAATCTGTAAATTCCTTCTCCATCCTTTTTCTTTTCTTTCCTTTTTTTTTTTTTTTCAATTTATGTGTTGAAGATCCTAGGGTAATGTTGACTGCAATTCAAAAATTCTCCTTGTAGAGGAGGAAAACTTTTCCCTTCTCCCCTTTTATGTTCTTTTGGCTGATTTACTACTTTAATTGACATAAGACAAATTAATAGGAAAAAAATAAGTATGATACCCATACGCAGTCGGGCTACTGAGGCTTATCTGCTAGTTCTGAGTTCAGCATTAAGGGCTAGGAGTGTAAGACTTCAAAGGGGAGAAAGATCATGTGTAGAAAGGTGGGAAATATTTACAATACTGTGAAGAGACCATGTGACAGGACAGAATTTTATCTCCAGGACCTGTCCGCTTCTCCCTCTAGTTTATCACACCTATCCCATATTCTTTGTAGTTTTCTCTGATGATGAGTGTTCTTTTCCTGGGCCAGACCCCTCATATAAATTATTTTCGGCAGTCAAAGGCCAGGTGAGAGCTCTTCCTATGTCTTTTGGGCCTTTACCGACTTGAGCTCAAATAATGCACATGCCAAAATTGCATATTTGGGGGAGGCTCATTCTGAACCCCTTCATTCTGTGCTTCATATTCCATGAAACTTTGTAGCTGGATTCAGACAGAGGCTTGGTCAGACTTGGGTGTGAATGTTTTACTTAACCAGGAGGAACGTAATGCTATTTTTCTCTTTTTCTGATGTTAGTTGCTATTGATGCCCAGTGCTTAGTTAGATCTGTTAGTTCATTGGGAATCACAACCAGTGATATTCTAGGTCTATCATTTCTTTTTCAAATATTAGGTTAGGTAGGTAAAAATAGAGATATCCCCTTATCTGGTTACCTACTAGAAGAGTTCATATAAAAGTGTCCAGATAAATGCTTGATTCCCTTTAGTTACCAGTTTTCAAATAAGCTGACTCCCTATTACTGTCAGAAGATAACTTACTAGTGTTTTTGAAACATTACAAACTAATAGATTAAAACATTTTATTTTGATTGAAATTACTCTTTTTCAAGCTCAAATTGTTGTATCATTGGCCAATGGGAGCCTCTTGAAGTTGGCACCTGAAGTCCCTTCATTTTGTCCTAATAGTCCTTGATTGTTTCTTCTTTATCGAATAAAACAATGTTCCTTCCAGGTTCATCTCTCTCCAAGAAGTGCTGGTTTCTCTTAGTGATAAATTATATTTTAAGATCATAATCTGGGCACGGGGGAAACTTGGTTATTCATTGTTTCTAGGGATCTTCATGGAGAGAGCTAGAATATTTCTCTATCTCTCTTTCACACAGCATACAACGCGGAATAAGATGAATTCATATGGGCATTTCCTATTTAATTAAGGACACAGAGTTTTAAAAATATAACTAACTTTATAGTTTACTCCAAACTGAGAATATTCTTTGTATATATGACATAAATATATGACAAAATTGGAATAACCCATAATTACTTTTGCCTTTGACATTCATTATTCTGGAGGAATTTTGGCTTAATAATATCCTAGGTATATTACCATTTATAAATGTTCCAGGAAAGAACTGTATCACATTTATCCTGAATTTCTTTTCAAATTTCTCTAACTTTTGTTTTATTAGAGTTACTTTATATTTTACTTCAAGACAAGTTTTGCCATTTTCCCAGATCTTTAGTCTTCTCACTCTTCTGTTTCTTCAACATGTTAGCCCCAGGATATCATTCTATAATCTTACATAAGAGTTTCCTGTAGAATATTATCAGCTTAGGGTCTGTTTCCCAGATAAATATTGAATTGGCACCTGTTGTATGTTTTATTGAACTCTGGATGGTCAGATAATTAATTAGAAGTGAGTAGTTCTGTCATTGTGATCAGCAGGTGTTAAACAAGAAAAGGAATCAGAAAATTGCAAAATAAAATTCTTGGCATAGCACAATTAGTGGTTCTTGTTTAATTTATGAAAAAAGATTCCTATTAATTGATAAATAATAGAATTTTTATTGAAGAAAAACACCTTTATTCCCCTGCAATGGTGGTCTTCCCTAAATATTTGCATTTCAACATATTTTAAGACTTTGACACAACATGGTTATATCACTCACAAAATAAAAAGGAAAAAAGGTAGAATTTTTGTGTGTCATTACAATTATTCAGAGGTTTTCCCATCATAAAAGTTCTGCATAACAGTTATGACCAACACTCTTCTACAGAGGCAAAGAGTTTATTTCCATTTTCTAAAATAAAGATTGTTTTTCATCATAAAATCCAAGTAAGACCATGTTGACAATTATGTCTAGAATGACTTATTGCCATATACACTCTAGATCTTCAGTATTTTCATAGTGAATTTTGCATTCTGAATTTAAAATAAAATGGTGTTTGAAGTTGTCAGAATATTATACATTTTAATATAAATATATCTTGAAGTTCTTTTTAGAATATTGGCTAAATCCTTAAATTAGGAATATGAACTGACTTTCACTCCTAAAATTTTAAACCTATTTATTACCTCAAGTAGAGAGTGACTGGAATTAAAATATACTTGGAATTACTGCAGAAATGGGTTTTGAATAATAAAAAAGTACCTGAGAAAGAATATAGAAAATTTTATCAAGGGGATTTGGAAGAGGTTTTTTGTCTGTATCTCCCAGTGATTTATCTGCTACCTCCCAACAATGACTTCTATTACTGTGACTTGGCATTCACTGAGCCCTCACAGGAGAGTCCTCATTCTATAAACTAAGGATGCCATCAGGACTCTGTAAACTGCTCTTTGAAATATCAAAAATTTGAAAGCAAGTTAAAAAATAACTTTAAAACATGTTGTAAAACTTGAAAGCAAGCCTAATATTCTTCTCATTTAAAGGCTTTTAGTGCTTAAAAAAATAAAATTTTATGCTGCCAAGGTAAAAGTTACATTACAATTTCAATAAAGATACCCATAATGTGAAAATATGATACATTATTATATTTTTTCTCTTATAGTTTATTGTCAAGTTGGTTTCCATATAACACCCAGTGCTCATCCCAACAAGTGCACTCCTTCACGCCCATCACCCATTTCCCCTTTCCCCTACCCCCATCAACCCTCAGTTTGTTCTCAGTATTTGTCTCTTATGGTTTGCCTCCCTCCCTCTCCTTAACTATTTTTCCCCTTCCCCTCCCACCATGGTCCTCTGTTAAGTTTCTCCTGTTCCACTTATGAGTGAAAAAATGTTACCTGTCCTTCTCCGCCTGACTTATTTCACTTAGCATAACATCCTCGAGTTCCATCCACGTTGCTACAAATGGCCAGATTTCATTCTTTCTCATTGCCATGTAGTATTCCATTGTATATATAAATCACATCTTCTTGATCCATTTGTCAGTTGATGGACATGGCTCCTTCCATGATTTGGCTATTGTTGAAAGTGCCTCTACGAACATTGGGGAACTTGGGGTCTTGATCAGCACTTCTGTATCCGTTGGGTAAATTCCTAGCAGTGCTATTGCTGGGTCATAAGGGAGTTCTGTTGTTAATTTTTTGAGAAACCTACACACTGTTTTCCAGAGCAGCTGCACCAGTTTGCATATCCACCAACAGTGTAGGAAGGTGCCCATTTCTCCACATCCTTGCCAGTATCTATAGTCTCCTGATTTGTTCATTTTAGCCACTCTGATTGGCATGAGGTGGTATCTCAGTGTGGTTTTGATTTGTAATTCCCTGATGATGAGTGACGCTGAGCATTGTTTCATGTGTCTGTTGGCCATCTGGATGTCCTCTTTGGAGAAGTGTGTATTCATGTCTTCTGCCCATTTCTTCACTGGATTATTTGTTTTTCGAGTGTGGAGTTAATAAGTTCCTTATAGATTTTGGATACTAGCCCTTTATCCAATAGGTCATTTGCAACTATCTTTTTCCATTCTGTCAGTTGCCTATTAGTTTTATTGATTGTTTCCTTTGACATGCATAAGCTTTTTATCTTGATAAGGTCCCAATAGTTCATTTTTGCTCTTGATTCCCTTGCCTTTGGGGACGTATCAAGTAAGAAACTGCTGCGGTTGAGGTTAAGGAGGTTTTTTCCTGCTTTCTCCTATAGGGTGTTGATGGTTTCCTGTCTCACATTCAGGCCCTGCAACCATTTTGAGTTTATTTTTGGGAATGGTGTGAGAAAGTGGTCTAGTTTTATTTTTCTGCATGTTGCTGTCCAGTTCTCCCAGCACCATCTGTTAAAGAGGCTGTCTTTTTTCCATTGGGTACTCTTCCCTGCTTTGTCAAAGATTAACTGACATTTGTGGGCCCAGTTCTGGATTCTCTATTCTAGTCCATTGGTCTATGTGTCTGTTTTTATGCCAATACCATACTGTCTTGATGTATACAGCTTTGTAGTAGAGGCTAAAGTCTGGGATTGTGATGCCTCCCGTTTTGATTTTCTTCTTCAATAATACTTTGGCTATTCGGAGTCTTTTATGGTTCCATACGAATTTTAGGATAGTTCTAGCTTTGAGAAGAATGCTGGTGCAATTTTGATTGGGATTGCATTGAATGTGTAGATTGCTTTGGGTAGTTATTGACATTTTAACAATATTCTACTATCCTTGAGCAAGAAATGTTTTTCCATTTCTTAGTGTCTTCTTCAACTTCCTTCATTAGTTTTCATAGTTTTCAGCATACAGATCTTTTACATCTTTGGTTACGTTTATTCCTAGGTACTTTATGATTTTTCATGCAATTGTGAATGGGATCTGCTTCTTGATTTCTCTTTCTATTGCTTCATTATTGGTGTATAAAAATACACATTTTCTGTACGTTGATTTTGCACCCTGCAACTTTGCTAAATTCATGGATCAATTCTAGAAGGCTTCTGGTGGAGTCTGTTGGGTTTTCCATGTAGGGTATCATGTCATCTGTGAAAAGTGAAAGCTTGACTTCATCTTTGCCCATTCTGTTGCCTTTTATTTCCTTTTGCTGTCTGATTGCTGATGCTAGGACTTCCAGCACTATGTTAAACAGCAGTGGTGAGAGTGGACATCCCTGTCATGTTCCTGATCTCAGGGGGAAAGCTCTCAGTTTTTCCCCATTGAGGACCATGTTAGCTGTGGGTTTCTCATAAATGGCTTTTATGATGTTTAAGTAAGTTCCTTCTACCAGGACTTCCTCCAGGTTTTTATTAAGAAAGGATGCTGTTTTGTCAAATGCTTTTTCTGCATCTATTGACAGGTTCATATGGTTTTTATTTTTCTTTTGGTAATGTTATGTTTCACATTGACTAATTTGCGAATATTGAACTAGCCCTGTAATCCAGGAAGGAATCCCACTTGATCATGGTGGATAATTCTTTTTATAAGCTGTTGAATTTGATTTGCAAGTATTCTGTTGAGGGTTTTTGCATCCATATTAATCAAGGATATTGGCTTGTGGTTCTCTTCTTTTGCTGGGAAAATCAAAGTGATGCTCACTTCATAGAATGAGTCTGGAAGTTTTCCTTCCATTTCTATTATTTGGAATAGCTTGAGAAGAAAGAGTATGACCTTTGATTTAAATATCTGGTAGAATTCCCCAGGGAAGCAATCTGGCCCCAGGCTCTTATTTATTGGCACATTTTTGGTAACTGATTCAATTTATTCAGTAGTTATGAGTCTATTCATATTTTCTATATCTTCCCATTTGAATTTTGGTAGTGTGTGTGTGTGTGTGTGTGTGTGTGTAGGCATATTTCCATTTCTTCTAGGTTGTCAAGTTTATTGGCATTTAATTTTTCATAGTATTCCCTGATAATTGCTTGTATTTCTGAGGGATTGGTTGTAATAGGTCCATTTTCATTCGTGATTCTATTTGTGTGCCATCTCTCTCTCTCTCTCTCTCTCTCTCTCTCTCTCTCTCTTTTGAGAAGCCTGGCTAGAGGCTTATCAATTTTATTTTTTCAAAGAACCAACTCTTGGTTTCATTAATTTGTCCAACTGTTTTTTGGGATTCTATATTGTTTATATATTCCCTGATCTTTATTATTTGTCTTCTTCTGCTGGGTTTTGGCTGTTCTTGCTGCTCTGCTTCTATTTCCTTTCAGTGCTGTGTTATATTTTGTATTTGTGCTTTTTCTAGCTTCTCAAAATAGGTCTGGATTGCAATGTACTTTCCTCTTAGGACTGGGTTTGCTGCATCCCACAGAGTTTGGATTGTTATATTTTCATTTTAATTTGTTTCCATGTATTTTTTAATTTCTTCTCTAATTGTTTGATTGGCCCATTCGTTCTTTAGTATGGTGTTCTTGAACTTCCATATTTTTGGATGTTTTCCAGACTTTTTCCTGTGATTGATTTCAATTTCATAGCATTGTGATCTGAAAGTGTGCATGGTATGATCTCAATTCTTTTATATTTATTGATGGCTGCTTTAGGACCCAGTATGTGATCTGTCTTGGAGAATGTGTCATGAACTCTTGAGGGAAAGTGAATTCCATAACCTCAGGATGCAGAGTTCTAAATATATCTCTCAAATCTATCTGGTCCAATGTGTCATTCAGGTTCATATTTTCTTCAGTGATTTTTCTGTCTAGTTGATCTATCCATTGCTGTAAGTGGAGTGTTAAATTTCCTGCAATTAGCAATTCTTATCAATAAGATTGCTTATGTTTATGATTGTTTTATATATCTGGGTTCTTCCAAATTTGGTGCATAGACATTTATAATTGTTAGCTCTTCCTGATGGATAAACCTTGTAATTATTATATAATGCCCTTCTTGATTTCTTGTTAAAGCCTTTAAATTAAAGTCTAGTTTGTCTGATATTAAGTATGGCTACTCTAGCTTTCTTTTGACTTCCAGTCACATGATAGATATTTCCCCATCCCCTTACTTTCAATCTGAAGGTGTCCTCAGGTCTACAATGAGTGTCTTGTAGAAAGCAAATAGATGGATCTTGTTTTATTATTCTTTCTGCTACCCTATGTCTTTTGATTGGAGCATTTAGTCTATTTACATTCAATGTTTTTATTGAAAAATATGAGCTTAGGGTCATTGTTTTCTCTGTAGGATTCATGCTTGTAGTGATGTCTCTGGTCCCTTGTGTTCCCTGCAACATTTCCCTCATAGAATCCCCCTTAGAATTTCTTGTAGGGCTGGTTTAGTGGTGATGAATTCCTTCAATTTTTGTTGGGGAAAACTTTTATCTCTCCTTCTATTCTGAGTAACAGGCTTGCTGGTTAAGGATTCTTGGCTGCATATTTTTCCTGTTCATCACTTTGAAGATTTCCTGCCACTCCTTTCTGCCCTGCCAAGTTTCAGTAGATAGGGCTGCAACCACCCTGATATGTCTTCCTTTGTATGTTAGGGCCCTTTTATCTCTAGCTGCTTTTAGAATGCTCTCTTTATCCTTTTATTTTGCCAGTTTCACTATGATACGTTGTCCAGAAAATTGATTCAAGTTACATATCAGGGGAGTTCTCTGTGCCTCCTGGATTTCAATGTCTGTTTCCATCCCCAGATTGGGGAAGTTCTTGGCTATAATTTGTTCACATACCGCTTCAGCTGCTTTGTCTCTCTCTTCTTCTGGAATTCCTCTGATGTGGATATTGTTCTGTTTGATGGCATCACTCAGTTCTTGAATTCTCCTTTGATGCTCCTGGATCAATTTTTCTCTCTCTTTCTCAGCTTCTTTTCTATAATTGTGTCTTCTAATTCACCTATTCTCCTCTCTTCCTCTACAATCTGTTCAGTGGCCACCTCCATTTTATTATGCAGCATTTTTTAATTCATCATAACTATTTTTAAGGTTCATAATCTTTGTAACAATGGCTTCTGGTGTCTTCCATGCCTTTTTCAAGCCCAGCAATTAATTTTATGACTATTGTTCTAAATTCTTGGTCAGTTATGTTGCTTATATCTGTTTTGACCAATTCTTTAGGTGTCACTTCTTCCTGGAATTTCTTTAGAGTTCTTCTGTTCCATCATTTTGGCTAGCTTTCTGTCTCTTGTAAGTTTTCAAAGCTTGTTACATTCTGTGCACTTGCGAGTTCTGCTATATTAAAGGAGGCTAATTGACTGTCCAGGGCCTGTCCATTCTGGAAGTTTTCTTTTAATGGTGTCTTGGATTCTTTTGTTGAGACTTTATTTTATTTCCCTACTCGTAGTGATATATAGGACTCTCCACCATATGTACTTTTGCTTATTTCTTGAGGTAGCCCTGGACAGGAAAGCAGACAAACAGGGAACAAAAGCATGCAAACACACAGACAAATGAAACAAACAAGCAAATGAAAGGGGAGAAAAGGAAACAAAAACATAAATAACAAAAGACAAAGAACAATTTAAAAGTATAAAACCAGAAATCCAGCTACAAATAAAGAGCAGGGAGGAGGCAGTGCTGATGGAACAGCATATATAAAGAGAAAAATGAAGGGGTGGGGAGAAAGAGATTGAACACTGGCCAGGCAGAGCATCTAAAAGGCTTAATTCAGAGAAAAAGGAGGATATAGCTGGAGGTGAGAAGGAAAACAAATAAATATAATGTTACCCATAGAAACTATATAGTCTGATTATTTCAGAGAGAGAGAGAGAAGGGTAGAACATGCATGAAGAGAATGGATTAAATATGCCTGTTTAAGCAAACCTATAACCAGAATACCCAGTCCAGCGGAGGGGAGAGATAAGAGTGAGTTAAGGGAGAATATATCTGAATAGCAAGAATTGATATAGAGTTAATCACGCCAATGCATCAGTGCTGATCTTGGGAAAGGGGCTGTTTCCATATCCAGCCTCAGGTAACAAAGCATCTACCCAGGGCAGATGGGCATGGTTTGGTGTAGGCAGGTCTTGCCTCCATTGTGGGTCACTGGCTGCTCACTGAGTCCCCACTTTGGTGGTTGTGGGGACCCCCCCCAGTCCCTTCTTGAACCAGATGTTGCAAATCACTCTTTTGGGTCTGCTATCACTGTGCCTTGGGCACAGCCAGGGTGGGCCATGTTCTATGTCTTGCACCCAGCCTCGTTTCCAGATCTTACCCTGTGCCATTAATGATACTCCCCTGAATTGTAATCCTGCAAGCCAGGGTACTTCTAGGAGGGGATCGAGTATGGGAGCACTTCCTCCTAATGCTGATTGCGACTGTAATCTCTTGCATACCATCTCTCCTGGAGGGAATTTCTGGGACCAGGTCACCTAGCCCAAAGAAAGCTGTGGAGTTAGAGATAGGATCTCTTACCAAAAGCCCTATGGTTAGAGATGGGATGATCCAATCCCTCTCCGTCCCAGGCCAAATTTTTTCTCTTCTCCAGGGAACTTTCTGAGATTCCCCAGCTGCTCTTTCTCTTCATTGTGTCTCTCCTCAGAGGGGCTGCCTCCCCTACATGCCTCTGTGTCCCAGCCCATTTTTATCTTCTCGAGTTTACAATCATGCACCTATGAGGCTGTCTTCTTAGTGGACTCTGTTTCTCTTCCTCCCAGACTCTTGTGGTTCAGAGTCCTTTGGCTTCAGCTTTTCTTTTTTGAGAGACATAGGCGGGAAGTATGGAACTCCCTATTTCTCTGCCATGTTCAGTACATCCACCACCGAAACATTATTTTTTAAAGTTTATTTATTTTGAAAGAGAGAGAGAGAGAGAGTCTCAAACAGGCTTCCTCCTGTCAGCACAGAGTCCAGTGGGGCACTTGATCCCATGAGCCGTGAGATCATGACCTGGGCTGAAATCAAGAGTCGGATGCTTAACTGAGAGCCACACAGGCACCCCAAAACATGACACATTGTTGACCTCTTTTTAAAAGAAAACCCTAGTAGTTTCATTATTTTAAGAGGAAATACTGGTAAATGATAAATGAATGAGTGGTTAAAGGAAAATTTAAATACTACAGTGACTTCAAAAGTTTTGGTGCTGGATTCTGTATGGTTAAAATATAAAAAGAAAGTTTTTGGGAGATATGCCAACATCAGCTTTATGGTGAGTAGACATTATCAAAGACATAAAAAATGCATTGTAAATGATGACTAATTAGAGTTGAAATGACTAATTTCATTCATGTGTTTTGTGTTCGTGATAAACAAGTTGTAGTTTCCACAAATAAAGTATAGGGAATGTAGTAGGGACTTACACTGAATGTGATGCCAGCAATTGGCTAAGCCTTTTTTGTTTTTTTAAGTTGACATTACTGAGGTCCAGGAAATAAGGTGACTTCTTCTAAGTTACACAGGAAGTTAGAGGCATGATTAGCAACCATGATATCTGATCTTCCTTTTCAGTGTGATTTTTCTAGTACCTGCCTGACTCCTAATGATGTTTCTACAGGCTGAGAACCCTATGGGTGAGATAGATTGATGTACACAGAGATTGGAAACAAGCCAGGTATAAGACAGGAGGGAATAGCAAGCTCTTAGGAAATGTGAGGATATTTGCTCTCTTTGAAAGCATTAAGATTCAAATATTTAAAACATTATGACATCCAACTAGAATATGCCTACAGGCTAGCCAGTTGCCTTTTTGATGCTCTAAAGGGATTTTTTTAGCTGCTTAGATATAATAACTATCTAAAATAACTATCTAAAATATGGGTTCACATAGGCATGTTTCTAAACAGGAATACAGTTTCAATTATAGGGTAGACATTTTATTTTGTGGAATGGATTGTAAATAAAAGGTTTTATAAAGAGCACTGAGTAGCTGACAGTGTGCCCATCATTGATGGGACTGATTCATTGATTCATTCATTTTATTGATGGTTTTGAAGGAATTTCAGGAAGTTTGTTTAACTCATCCAATCAATCACCAGTCTCAAGATTTGATCACTTTTCCATAGGGCTGTGTGGTGCCTGTAAATCTTCATGTTTTTAGATGCTGCCAAAAAAAAAAGAAAGAAAGAAAGAAAGAAAGAAAGAAAGAAAGAAAGAAAGAAAGAAAGAAAAGAAAAAAAGATTTGATGGTTGAAAACCTGTCTACATAAAGTTAATAATGGTTCTCAAAGTGTTTTGCTAGTCACTTATATGACTTGAATTTTCTTTTTTCTTTTTTTTTTGAATTTTCTATTCAAACATAAAAACATTAAATGTCTAAAGTACAGCAATAAAAATAACCCTCAGTATATTTAATCTTCATATCAAACACTAGAACCTATTTCCACTATGAAATATGTCCTAATTATATATTTAACCTTTGTGTTGATGCAAAAATCAAACCAATTTCTCGCCAGGGATTTTATTCTAGAAGAAGGAGGAGAGAGGTAGGATAAATATTTAGTGACTTTATTTAAAAACATGTATTATTAACTTAATACAAGACCTTGTAATGCAAAGCAGTATGGCAAAGAAGTTAAGGAGTCTACTACTGGTTGGGGAGACAACATGAAGTCACAGGGAAAAAACAGCAATAGATGATAGTGAACTAGGAATATCCAATGTCTACTGTGGTGCCATGGCTATTAATACATTTTATTTTTTTTAATTTTTTAAAATGTTTTATTTATTTTTGAGAGAGAGAGCGTGATCTGGGGAGGGTCAGAGAGAGAGAGAGAGACACAGAATCTGAAGACAGGCTCCAGGCTCTGAGCTCTGTCAGCACAGAGCCCAACGCGGGGCTCAACCCCACGCACCATGAGATCATGACCTGAGTGGAAGGCGGACGCTTAACGGACTGAGCCACCCAGGTGCCCCTGTTCATATGTTTGAAAGCAAACCTCATCCTGGTGAAAGCTAGGATGGTTTTAGATAGGAGGAAGAATTTTAGGGTGAAAGGAGCATAAAGTATCTACAAAAGAATAATCATCTGTCTTTATCCAGAATGTACTAAACCACTAAGGGCATCATGTAAGAAAGGCCAACGTGGTTTGTGTATCTATAATATGCCAAAAACCTTTTCAAACACTATTTTTCTTCAATTAATTTATATGTAAGCATTAAGACCATCTTCATTTTATTGATTCAGGAAACTAAGTGAGGCTTAAAGAAAATAAAAAGATCTTGTCCTGGGGTTTCTGAGTCCAAGGCTAATACTCTTTGCATGGAAATGCATCTGTCTTTTTTGTGTGACTTTGAGCTGGAAATGTAGAAAAATTGATGTGATTGTCTCCTATTCACCCTATTGGTGAGGAAAGATTCCCTCCCTACAGTTATGGGGATGGCCAAACACACTACACTCAAACACAAGACAGATGAAGTTGACAGCAATTTCTTAGTCATATAAACACACAGCCTGGGGGTGGAGGATGTTGTGTACTACATATGGCTTCCCATTGTCTGTCCCCAGGAGCAGAGTGAACCAGCAGAAGCTGTGGGAGGCAGGCTTTGTAGTATTAAGAGGGTGAGGTGACCTCTGGCTCCTTTGAGATGCTAGGATTGGCTATGTTGAGTAATTCTGAGGGCTGCAGGGAACTGAAACTTGCCATTGAAGAAGTAGGAGCTGCATTTTTGGTCCAACTGATAAGGAAGATTGTCCAGCTAGGAGACCTTATGCACAGGAGAAGAGTGGGGAGAAGTGCTTGACTTTAGGGCAATCAAGACTCCCTTTGTTTCAGATGGTAAGACAGCACATAATATTAATTTAGATCTTCCACCACACTCAGAAAATGGTAGTCTGGTTTTATCTTTCTCACATTATGTTCCTCAGAAAGTTATTTTTGGTGTGTGTGTGTGTGTGTGTGTGTGTGTGTGTGTGTGTGTGTGTGTGAGAGAGAGAGAGAGAGAGAGAGAGAGAGAGAGAGAGAAGGTAGGAGCTTCTCTATTTGTATGTGTTCTAGTTTCCTTTTGTATTTCTGGTATTTGGCATTTTCCTCTTACTATTTTCTTGCTAAGATATTTAAAGTCTACCCCCACAGAAGGTAAGCTCCATAAAAGCAGGGAAACTTAAAAAAAATTTTTTTTAATGTTTATTTTTGAGAGAGAGACAGAGTGTGAGTGGGGGAGGGGCAGAGAGCAAGGGAGACACAGAAACCAAAGCAGGCTCTAGGCTCTGAGCTGTCAGCACAGAGCTTGATGCCCTATGCGGGACTTAAACCCACAACTGTGAGATCATGACCTGAGCTGAAGTCTGGTGCTTAACCAACTGAGCCACCCAGGTGCCCAGCTGGTAAGGCAGGGAAACTTAAATCATTTTAGTTAATGCTGTATTCCCAATGCCTATACCAGTCTCTGGTACAGAATAGAACAAATAAATATAGCTATAAATTAGAGACTTACAGACATTTTTATTTGGTGTTGAGGCTTTCCTCAGTCAGATTTACACACCAAACATATATCAAGGACCTTGCTTGTACCAGCTTCTATTCTTAGAATAGTCTCTAACATTAAATAACTTACAGACCTAAGGAGGATACAAATTAGTAAAAATATAGTTGCAATACTTGATGACAATACCTGTGAGAAAAAAGAACATAGCATTTGGTGGCTTTAAGGTGAGGTGGTACTTGAATAATCAGAAGGGGATCCGTGATTTCTTTCAATCTAGATAAAGGAAATCCCCAATTTTTCTTACCTACATATTTCTGTTTTCTGAACTTCTTAAAACAGGAAATATCAACAAAAACATTTTGTGATGGGATTTGTGGAGATGAAGGATAAGTTACAAAATTTAGGGGTTTTGTTTTCATGTGAGTTTTGTCCACATACTAAGTGAAGTAGGTAATGAAAGTGAAATAATTAAAATATGTAATGAAATGTGTGTCTAGTGTACGTAGATGCTGTTTGTTACCTATTACATTTATATTTGTAGAACTGTAATACTGATTTGTTGGTTAGTCAGAATGCTTTTTATGGGGTAGATGTTGCCTCCCTTCTATTCCATTGAGTTGAAAAATATTTTTCCTCATCTGTTTCTGTGCACTTTACAGAGGTGTGTGTTTACAAATAGAATGTGGAGTGTGAGACCCTGTTCAGTATAATTCCAATTCCTTTATGGCCTTTTTTATACCCTTTAGCAATACAGACTAGCACAGAACCACCACCAAAAGGTGGGTTTATGTTCTCATATGTATCCCTAGTTTCCCCCGTTTGAAAATTTAAGCAGGAAATTTATAGGATTTAAGTCAAAGTGCCCTTTAGGGAGTCTTAACCATCTTCATAGTGTGATAGAAACATATTGATGCTGTGTTCCTTCTGTTTGAAGGCGATCTTGGGATTTTACTATTTTGTAAATTAAAGAAAGGGATTGATGTCATAAATTTATCCTGGAATTCAGTAAAGGTAAAGTGATTGCTACAAAGAAGACATCCCATATAAATGAGGGCTTTATATTGATCCAAAATACAAGCTGTAAATTTTTTCCCCTTGAGTTAAAAATACATTGACTAGGTTGGTACCAACTTCATTAACATTTATTTGGGGGCTGGGAGTTCAGTTCTTAATTAAATACGGACCTATTTATCTTGCAAGTTTTAAAGATGGCAGAAATGGAGTATACATTTAAAATCCTTTAAAACATCAAGTGATGTAAAGAACAGGAGGATTTGGTATATTTTCCTCTGTGTCTGAGATCCATTTTTCTTCTGATTTTTTGTTGTCATGCCCTCAGGTAAGAAGCAGGTTGTGTAGGTAAACCAGAAAGAGGCCAGTTAGGTGGGGGTAGACTTTGAAGCCATAACATTGATCCTATGCTTTTCAAAGAGTAATATATCCCTGATGTTTCTTTCCTGTCATATTTTTTTTCTTAAATATATCATGAATCAAAATTTCAAATCAGATTTTACCTCTTACTCTCTCTGTGCTTCTTTTTCCCTTCCTGACCACCTCTTCTTTCTTTCTCTCTCATTTTCTGACCATGTACCCTAATGACTGCTAATGGATAAGGACTAATTTTGAGATTATCAAACTAAATCTCTTAAAACTTCAGTTATTTGCTTCTTTCATACATAACTACCTTAATTTCTTTATAGATGGCTGCTTTCATCAAAGATCCAAGTATTTCTATAATTCACTGTGTGTGTGTGTGTGTGTTGTGTGTGTGTGTAAATTCCTCTTTTGAAACCAAAATTAAATGGTAGGTCTTTTTTTCCCCCAGGGTTAATTTTGGGGGCTATATGATTTTGGTCTCCATAATTATTCTTCTATGCCCTCTAATGGCAGCCCGAGGAAACTCCTATTGGATCCAATTTCAAGAAAATAAACTTAAAATAAGAAATCACTTGAAGATTTTAATATAAATAGCTTTCACACACCAGATATTTTCACTGTAGGAAAAAGACCATATATTCATTTACTAAACTTTAGAAAGTAGATTTTCTGGTTGATTTGTCATAGTTTTAAAAATATTTCTTTATTTAGATGCTTATTTTAAAAAACCTATTTCTAGTTTTAAAATGTTTATACAAGTGTATTAGAGTGATAGATATTTTTCCAAAGCGCTTATTTGCTTTGGAATTAGTAAATATATAGGTATGTATATTCATGTATAGATAGATACACTTTACAAATCAAATCTGTATTTGTTGTTACATATGAATGGGAAGAGGAAGATCCAAGAAGAATGAGGGATGGGAAGATCATAACTTTTTCCTGTTTTAGTACTGTATGTTTTGGAAACAGATAGTGAAGGTGGCCTGAATTTCAAACATCATGGACCCTCATAGGAGATTCACTTTCAAGGTTAAAACTTTGAAGATAGACTCTCACCACATCTTAAAAATGTGCTCCTATTAGCTTGTTCCAGCTTTGTATTATAAAAATTTTTTAATGTTTATTTTTATTTTTGAGAGGCAGGGGCAGGGTGGTAGAGAGAGAGGGAGACACAGAATCCGAAGCAGGCTCCAGGCTCACAGAGTCTAATGTGGGCCTTGAACTCAAGAACTTTGAGATCATGACCTAAGCCCAAGTCAGACGCTTAAGAGACTGAGCCACCCAGGTGCCCCCAGCTTTGTATTATAAAGAAGTGTGTTTTCTTTTCTTGATTCCACCTTTTGGTCCTCAGTTTTGCTGTTCTCTTTTTCATGCTTTCTTCCTAGCTCAGGACTGTTGCCTTATACCCAGTTGCGAGTGTTCTGCTTCAATACGATTCCAGAAATCGATCTTTTGTTCTTGATGATGCAGGAAACAGAATGGAGGCATCTGCCAACTGATCTGAGAGCAACCTTCTCCCCCACATGTCAATGTACCTTTATTGGTTGCCCTGTAAGAACTACATGGTTTTTTTAAAATGCTGTTAGAAATGTATCTCACCCAGTGTTTACCTAGAATGATACATATAAACATACTATAACTAGATATTGTTACATACGTATCCTAAAAATGTTCATAAAATTTTGTCTCCTTATAAAAATGTAAAAGTTCTATGATAGGATATTCTACCAAATATTGGAGTATTCTCTAGAATTACATACAGATGTAAAACAGGCTGAACACACAAAATCTCTTTGAGCCAGGGAGTATAATGCTAATTACAACAGCTCCTGGTTTTGAACACCTACCATGTGCCAGGCTCTACACGGTTTACCTCTAGTCTTGGCCTCAGCTCTACACAAAGAAGTCAGTGTTCTCATTGGACTCCCTCGAAACTGAGGCTCAAAGAGCTGGAGTCATTTGTTCAGGGTCACAGTGACCTCAGGAGGCAAAACTGGACTCCCCTGTAACCTTCCTGAGAAAAGGTGTAGGAGGAGAAGAGAGCTGAGTGTGACTTTTCATTTTCTTCCAACTCTGACTCAAGACTTTTGAATGATCTTCATCTTTAAAATTACAATTGAGGGGCACCTGGGTGGCTCAGTCATTTGAGCGTCCAGCTTCAGATGCGGTTGTGATCTCATGGTTTGTGGGTTTGAGCCCTACCTCGGGCTCTGTGCTGACTGCTTGGGGCCTGAGGCCTCCTTCAGATTCTGGGTCTCCCCCTCTCTCTGCCCCTCCCATGCTCATGCTCTGGCTCTCTCTGTCTCTTGATAATAAATAAAAACGTTAAAAAAATTTTTTTTAAATGACATTTGAGATAAGAGACAAGTGTTGCAATAGAGCTTGATGAGTTAGTGCTTTACAGTTAGACCAGGGTTGAAATTTAGGCTGCGCTACTTCCTAAGTGTGAGACATCCAATGTGTTGTCTCTTTCCATCTCTAGAAAAAGATAATAGTAATCATTTCATTGGAGCTTTGTGAGGATTAAATTATATACACTGCCTAACTCACAAAAAATCCTTTATAAATAAAGTCTATTTTGCTGATACTTTTGAATTCTCTTGTCTTATTTTAAGGATTAACAATTTAGCTTTAATAGGGAATAAAAATACATGCTGTATGGGAATATTATTTTCTAGATACCTCTTTGTAACTGTAGGTATTGCCATACACAGCATTTTATTCTACTTCACCACTAGGTGAAAGCACAAAAAATACATTTTGCTCTACGTTAATAAGTGAAAAGCATTTTTAATAACAATAATAAATAATACACAACTTAAAATAAATGAAATGATTACTATTTAAAACTGTAACATTCTAATAGTAACAATAATTTTTTTTCAACATTTATTCATTTGTGAGAGAGAGATAGAGTATGAGTAGGGGAGGGACAGAAAGAGAGAGAGAGAGAGAGGAGACAGAATCTGAAGCAGGCTCCAGGCTCTAAGCTGTCAGCACAGAGCTTGCTTGATGCAGGACTCAAAACTACAAGTGGTGAGATCATGACCAGAGCCGAAGTCGGAGGCTTAACTGACTAGACCACCCAGGTGTCTCAACAATGATTTTTTAATGCAGCCGAATCTCTGAGCCCAACGTGTAGCTTTTACATATGGAACTCTCTGGTTTGGACTATGTGGAGAGGTGGAAATGTTTTTTGAAATTGAGGGATTCTAGATACTCTGCTGAGCACTTTAAATGTATCATCTTATTAGAAACTCACATTCTCTTTTGGGTATGTTTTCCTTTTTTAATCACCTATGTTGCAGATGAGAATCTGAGATTTTTAAGAATTCTTTTTAAACGTTTATTTTTATTTTTAAAGGAGAGAGAGTGTGAGTTGGGGAGGCGGCAGAGAGAGGAGGAGACAGAATCCAAAGCAGGCTCCAGGCTCTGAACTGTGAGCACAGAGCCTGATGAGGGGCTCTAATTCACTTACCGTGAGATCCTGACTTGAGCCCAAGGCAGACGCTTAACCGACTTAACCACCCCCACACCCCGAGAATCTGAGATTTAAGGGAAGCTAAATAACTTGCCTAATGTCACACGGCTAATAAGAGACACAGCTAGATGTTTACCTCCAGAGTTGATAGTAATGGCATTGCTGCATTCTTCTAATTGCTCCATCAAGCCATTTCCACTTTAAAATAACCACTTACAGAAACAAGCATGAAATAAAAGGGATACAGACGCTGCTTCAACGAGCCTTGTTGGAACGAACAAAGGAAGGACAGTAAAAATGAAACTTTCTAGTATTTAGCACAGCTAACCGTCCTGCACATGTGCTTCCTGAAGACTCATTCCTTTAAAGGAATTGTCATATTAAATTAACAATCATGAAGTGACAGAGAATTTAAAAACTGCATGGTAAATTATTTTCTTCTTTTGCTGGATCCTGAGGGGCACCCAGAATGATAATGCTAGAATTTTAAGTAGGTTTGCATGCTGCATATGGTAGGTAACCGTATTATCATGTACCCCCCCATTTGAATAAATTACTTTTTTTCATTTTATGTCTGAAAAGAGGAGTAATGGATAGCTTACTGTTATCCATTCTAAGTATGCAGCTGCCTTATTGATTCCTCCTGGAGGGACTTGCTGACTTCAATAGGTGATATAAGAATAAAAGAATTTAGCTGTTCATATTCCTCAAGGGCCAAGAAGTATATGTCTTCTTTATCCTCCAGCCATGTAGAGCCCTAAGCATTTTTCATAATGCATCTGGATTTTCTATTTGAGCCATTCTCTTATCTTCAAATACCTTGTAACACTTCCCCAATGGGAGTAGTTTGCTGCCTCAGCAAGTTAACTGTAAAACTAAAAACTTTTTATGTTTAATGGTGTGAGGCCACTTGGGTCTTTCCCCTAAGTGATGAATATACTAAAACATGGCATTTTGTTAATTTCTGGTACTATTTACCAGCTGTTTGATTAGGACAGGAAATAAGTCTTAACAATAAAAAAAAAAGCCCAGATCTTAGAGTATCAGATTTTAAGTTTTTATCTGAAACTTAAAGAGTGAGTTCACCTACATTTTAATGGGTTTTAGAAACATCATTTTTCACTTTGGGGGGCCTTTCAGTAATCATGGGGGTAGAAACCATGCACATGGACTGAAAAGCCCCAGTTTCTGGTCCTGGTCCTGCCATTTCATAGCCTCTGGAAGTAATCTGCCCCACTAAGTCTTAGCATCTGCATTTATACAATAGCCTATCTTTCTATCTCACAGGGTTGTTGTAATGGTTACATGAAGTTGTCTCTAAAAACACCTTATAAACCACAGTTCTAGAAAAGTATAATGTATTTCCATTTTTTTATGACAGCCATACATATCTGATTTTGGAAACTTCAATGGCTTTATTATTCCTGGTTATCAAGAAGACTTTGCAAACATGCGCTGGATTCCATTTAAAGACCAACACGGTGCTAAATACATAGGAAAGTTTTCCAACTTCCATGTTTTGACCTGGCCTTCAGAAGGTCAGGTCCTGGAGTAGCCAGGAATGTGGCGAGGAGCAATAACAAGCACTTTACTCACATGCACTGTATACATTATATTACTTTCTGTGTATGCCATGATGTGAGAAAGTCAGGAAGTCTTTCCGGGATGGTTTAAAACCAAAAGCATATGTATCCCCTGTTTTTTTGAAGGTTATAATCTGATGAGCAGCATACCAGATACTTCAGATGATTTAAGCACAGTATTGACTTTAAAAAAACTAAAGTACTGTTTGTATACCATTGTAATGAGAAAGATTTGAACTGGTAAAATAAAATCAATTTTTTGAACTGGTAAAATAAAATCAATTTAGAAATTAAGTTCTAAATTCTAGGTCCTGGAGATGAATTGTATAGAGAAAGAGATAGTTTATCACTAGAACTGCAGATAGGGAAGAAAAAATGCAGAAGGCAAGAAGGTTGCACTGATTATATTGCTGTTTTATTTTTAAAATTTTTACTTTTATTCTTTCTTATTTTGAGAGAGAGAGAACGAACATGAGCAGGGAGGGGCAGAGAGAGAATCCCAAGCAGGCTCCGTGTTGTCAGCATGATCCCCCAAACGGCAAGATCATGACTTGAGCTGAAACCTTAACTGACTGAGCCACCAGGCGCCCCTATACTGCCGTTTCAGATGGGCCAAGTCAGGCTGCCATGGGAGAGCTGTACCGTGATCGTTTGAAAGAAAGCTGCGGATGTTACCCTGAAGAGTTTGCATTTGCCACCTGTATTAGTCTCCTATTGCTGCTGTAACAAATTTGGTGGCTGAAAAATTCAAATTATCTTGGAGTTTTGAAGGTTTGAAGTCTCATCAAATGGGTTGATATGTCTGGGTTTTTTTTGGAGGCTTTAGGGGGACGTTCCACTTCCTTGCCTTTTAAAGTTTTTAGGTGACACTTGGCTTCCTTGATTCATGATCCCTTCTGGGAATCACTCTGACCACCCCCTTCTTCCGTCATCATATTGCTTTCTGTCTGGCTGTGCTCCTCTGTGTGATTACCTTGGACCCACACATCTAACCCAGAAAAATCTCCCAATCCCCAAATTCATAACTTAATCACATTGCACAGTCTTTTTTGCCATTCAAAGTAACAGGAACAAATTTACAGGTTCCAGGGAATAGGATGTGGACATCTTTTGGGGAGGGCACTATTCAGCCTGTTGCACCAGGACAGTTAATATGTAGGTCCAGGTTTTGAAAAGGAAGTTTAGATGATTTTTCTTCTTGTATATGATGTTTTCTTGTGTGTGTGTGTGTGTGTGTGTGTGTGTGTGTGTGTATTTTCAAAGAAAGGTATTTTACATCTGACCAAATATACTATATATTAATATCTGTATTGTATGAGTGAATCGTATTTATTCTCCATTGTATACCCATTGTCTACTGAAATGTCAGACACATAGTAGAATCAGAGTAATTCAATGAAGTATATTGGATAAGTAATTAGACTCTCTATGCAAGAAAAATGGTATTTATCTACCAGCTAGAGTAAGTCCATTCTATCAAATGAAAGATTTAGATTAATTATTTCAGGGAATAAAAACCTGTGAAGACAGCAAACAGAGTGGATAGATAACCATGACAGATGAGTTCACCATCATGCCATCTGTCTCCTACCCTACCCCACTCTGTTGTCATTGATTTACGTGACAGCTTCCCCCATCTAAATAGTGAGCAAATTAAATTAGCATGTCCCCTTCCTTCTCCTCCTCCATATTTTTCTCCATCTTCCCTCTCTAGTGCCTAAATTAAGTTCATAGTAGATTCTCTTTTTAATTTTTTAATACTTTTTTTTTATTTTTGAGAGAGAGACCGAGTGTGCGCAGGGTAGGGGCAGAGAGAGAGACACACATAGAATCCAAAGCAGGCTTCAAGCTCTGAGCTGTCAGCACAGCACCCGATGCGGAGCTCAAAACCACGAACTGTGAGCATCATGACCTCAGCTGAAGTTGAATGCTTAACCGAATGAGCCACCTAGGCACCTCATAGTAGATTCCTTATGCAGCTTTTCCATAGATTTTCAATAACAAATGATAAAATACAATGACAAAAGAATCCCATTTATTTTAGAAAAAAATCTGGAAATAAACTGTGTTTCTAACAACTTTTTATAGACTATAAAAGATGAAGAAATTCCTAGTTCAGAAGTTTCAATAAAATTGAAGATTCTAGTCCTGACTAAATTAATATCCAAATTTAAGACATTTCCAGCAACTTTTCATTAGGTTATTTTTGTAATTTGACAAAATGGCTGAAAAGTTTATGTGAGAGAATAAAGCTATGAGAACCAATTTTGCTTATGAAAATAAAGATGGATAACTATTAATTATACTAATAAGTAATACAACATTAAAACAGTGTGGTTCTCACATTATAATAGACAAAGATGGAACAGAAAAGAGACTCCTAAAATGTGTGTGAGAGTGTGTGAAAGTTCATGTCACAGATATTATTTCAAATCAGTATAGAAAGGCTAGATGATTCTGAAAACAGCTTCAGGACATCTGGAGGATTGTATAGGACAAAAATTAGGTCCCGACCTACCACTACAACAAAAAATGCAGATTATCATATTTTGGAAATGAAAATACATAAACTAGTGAGGAGTTCAATAATCCTGTAGTTGGGAAAGCATTTATAAGCAGGCCATATCTAGAGCAAATCACGTTATAAAAGACTACTGGATTTGATTATGGAATAGGACACGACAAAAGTGACTAATTTGAGAGTCTGTTTAGTTTAGGCATCCTAGCTTTTCCAGATTATCAAAGAGTACCTTATGATTGTCAGCCAAATTTAGTTCATCACCCCTTTCTCTTTTAGAGAAGTTGCATATTTCTTGTTGGGCACAGTCAATGTGCTGGGGCACCTGGGTGGCTCTTTGGTTAAGTCTCCTACTCTTGATTTCAGCTCAGGTCATGAACTCACAGTATGTGGGATGGAGCTCCACGTTGAGTGAAGCCTGCATGGGATTCTTTGTCTCCTTCTCTCTATGCCCTTCCCTCACTTGCACTTTCCCTGTCTCTCAAAGAAAATTAAAAACTAGTCGATGTGCACAATAAACTTGAGATTGAGAGCATGCACACAAGTGAGTGCGCCTAAGGGAACCCTTGTACAGGAGAAGAGGAAAGAAGAAGAAAGGGAAGGCGGGTTAGAGGAGAGGGAAGGGAGGGTAGTGGGGGAGGAATGAAAAGCACAAGCTCTGAGATCTCAGTGGTGGAGGAGTATCTTTTGGAAGGAGTGTAAGGAATGTCACTAAGGCAACTGCCAAGTCTGAGTTTCGTTTATTGGGCAAAAGAATGTATATGAGGTGACAATCTGTCTGGAGCCCCATACTTAATTGCAGAGACACAGATATCTCCAGGGGGTGTAGAGAAGAGAGAGAGAAGAGAATAGAAGCGACATGTCACCCTTTGACATCCTTCTCTTCACTTCCACTGTCATCCAAGTGACCCAGTCTCTTGGCCACTCTACATTTGACATGCTTCCTCTCATACAGCTCTTGATATTCACTTCAAACACTCTTCACTTGGGTGAAAACATTGTGGTAGCACAGAATGAACGGTCCTCAGGCCCATGTTATTTTGGGGATGGGTATATAGGTACATTCTTGCTCTAAGGTGGACTTAACCGCAGATGGAGCCACATTAGGTCCTAGAGCTCTTACTACACGAGGGAGTTCCCCAGAGTTTGCTACTTCTTTTAAAACTATGTGAACATGATATACCAAATGAAACCCAAAAGCAAAAGTCTCATCTCAATGGAATCTGTGGTTTTAGACTTGTGAAACTTATTTAGGTGAAACTTGGCTTTCCCACAGCTGTGCCTGAATCTTCCCAGGGCAAGAGTCTTTACATCACTGCAGACGGCTTAGGGAACACAACTGCTTAATTTATTGCTATGGTCACTTCTGTCAGCCGAGGAAAGAATGGAGATAAACCTATTAGACTATAGTTATATAATAAATCAAAATAGTAACTTGGAAAGCTGAGGAAAGAATACCAAGGACATTCATTCTTTATAAAAAGATTCCTTTAGCTATGGCCACAGCTGGAAGAGGAGAAATACCATCCTATCCTGTCTCATGTCCATAAAAAGATTTTACAAAGGGCTTGCTTATAGAGAAAGGTAAGATGCAAGTGATAGTTAAATAGAATTACAGCTAAACCAGTGTATTTAAGATTTGATATTACTAATGTTTAATAGAGTATTAGAGATTTGTTTTAATCATGAATCCCTAATGAAAGTATTATTTTGACATAGGGCTTTTTTATTGATGGAATTAATAGATTAATTATTTACTTTTTTTTAATGTTTTTTATTTTTATTTTTGAGAGACAGAGAGAGACAGCGTGAGCAGGGGAGGGTCAGAGAGAGAGGGAGACACAGAATCTGAAGCAGGCTCCAGGCTCTGAGCTGTCAGCACAGAGCCCGATGTGGGGCTCGAACCCATGAACCGTGAGATCATGACCTGAGCCGAAGCCGGACGCTTCACCGACTGAGCCTCCCAGGCGCCCCTAGATTAATTATTTAAAACAAGCTTTCCTGTCTTAAGCTTTTATGGTTGTCACATGATGTCACAGAATTGGATCTTTGAATGAGTCTCCTCACCTCCATGTGACTCAGTTTTACTTTTATTGAATAAGAGCATGAACTAGTTTATCTCTAACTTTTTTTTCTCACCTATAACTTGAATGATTCCAGTGGTCTTTGAAGATACGGAGTACTCTCTATATCTTGGCTGTTATTAACCAAAGAAAACAAAACAAAACAGAAGACTAGAATTTCTCTGAGGACATTTATGGTGTGTGGCTCATTTAACACATATTTATGGGATTCTTACTGCCATAGTGTAATTTTAAGGGAAACCTTCCCCCACATTTTAGCATTTATGAATTTGAGATTAGTTTTACATGTGATGGCATGAAATAATTACATCTTTAACAGCATGTCTCCTTTATGGGTACCTAAAATAAGGGCTCAATTTATTCTTTATGGAGTCTTAGGGTTGGTGAAATTCAGAATATGTCAGGCAATGTGCTATGTGCTGAGGATGTCTGGTCTCTACTCCTATATAGCTTTCATTCTAAACATATAACCACAGAAAGAAGTGTTAAAACTGCAAGGGTATTACAAGTGCTGTGAGGTTTTACCCCTACAGCTGTCCTCATCCAGTACAGCCTTGTTTCTACCCTCTCCCCTTTCTACTTCTCTGCTGTAGGCTGTCCCATCCACGTCATGAATAATATCTATGCTAAATTGTGTATGCTTCAAGAATACAGAATAATTTAAACATACTATTTCTGGATTAATATTCTGTGCTAATAAAATACCCATCTGGCCTGGTTGGGGGTAAAATGTGTGCTTTACTTATAATAATATTTGTCAATAATTGGACACTTATTTTCTAGCTTCCACCCCAAGTTTAGTGCCTGGTTTTTATTTGTTTATTTATTTATTTGAGGGAGGGCAGAGGGAAGGAGAGAGAGAATGCCAAGCAGTCTGGATGCTGTCAGCACAGAGCCCAATGTGGGGCAAGATCCAATATGAGATCATGACCTGAGCTGAAATAAAGAGTCAGACGCTGAACTGATGGAGCCATCCAGGCACCTCTAGAGTCCATTTTTATGGACGAATTTAATCCTCATTGGACTTTTTAAAGAAAGTTAATAATTTATGTTATTCATTGTCTCAATCTATAAATAGTTACAACTCTATGACATCTTTCCAGTTTTTAAAACTTATGACTTTGGCATCAGAGTTTTTCCACTGTGGGCTTGTATTCAGAAATGAGATGTGTTACAAGATGAGGTTAGAAGTAAAATTACACTTTTATCTTTCTGGGGAAGCATAGCCATAGCATGAGATCTATACCTGTTACAGGTAGAGCTTCTCTGCCTGGTATAATCAAAATAATTTGCTCTTGTTATTGAAAATGCTGGGCGAGGCAGAATAGATGGACATGGGAAGGGAAAGTAGAGAGGAAGGTGGCAGGTGAGTGGAGTCTTAGGCAATCCGAGCTTAGTACTTGAGGTGAAGATGAGACAGAGACGACTCACGGACAGTGTGGAGTCAAATGAACAAGTATAATCCCTCAGGCACACTCTGGTTTTGGTTCTCTCTTTTTTTTTGGTTATTTTTGAGAGCAAGAGACACAGAGCACGAGCGGGGGAGGGGCAGAGCGAGAGGGAGACATAGAATCCAAAACAGGCTCCAGGCTTGGAAAGGTCAGCGCAGAGCCCTACACCGGGCTTGAACTCACAGACCACAAGATCATGGCTTGAACAGAAATCAGATGCCCAACTGACTGAGCCACCCAGGCACTCCTGGTTTTGGTTCTCTTTATAGAAGAAAAACATGACAGAAAATTTGTAAACAAAAATAATCTTCACTATGTTTATATTCATTAAGTCTTTTCCATCTACTTATGTGTTTTTCCATAGTAACAAAACTATAGACCTATTTCTGCATTTACTTTTCTGCTAAACTTTGTAACAAAAGTGTTTTTGCCATTTAATTACATAGGATTCCAAATTATAATGCTCACGGCTACATCATGCATTCAACTAACATATTTTGAGTGTCTACTATATACTGGAGTTTGCTATTGGTACTGAAAAAAAAAATAGCCAGAATTTGCATAAGATTTTATTAAGTGGAAAATGAGCTTAATTAATTATTCCCACATTGCTAGCCATTTAGGTTATTTCAAATTTCCCCCTGAGGGAACCTCTTTGATATGTGTATATATATATACATATGAATTTTTTTCTTTCCTTTCCATTATCTCTTTAGAAATAGAATTGCTTCCAAAGATCTGAGCATTTGGGAGGGTGGGGGTGAGGATAAGAAGGCTCTTGATTTGCAATAAAACATTTTAATGTTTTGACATCAAAATTATTTGCTCACAAAGAATGACAAAAACTTTATCATTTTTTGCTAGTGTCATTTAAGATGGAGATAGAGACATTTTATAACTATGGGCCTTTGGTAAATTTTTGAATTATTTATATTATCTTAATTGTGTTTAATGTCTTCTAATTAAAAATGTAGTTTTAGTTCTTAAAGGAATTAATGGGTATGGATTCCACTTGTGAATACCTAGAACTAATAAAATTGGAAATGATCAAATAAAAATGAACATGATTTAGAGAAATGCTATTAACCAAAGTTAGTGACATTATGGCAAATGGAGAAATGCTTATTACCAAGGAAACCTAAACTTTAAAGAAGCCCTGGAAGATATCCTCTTGGAACGAATCCTAATTTTGTGAGGGATGTAACAGATGATCTAAGAAGTCCTTTGCTTTCTGGGGCACTGTAATAAAAAGATAATTCATGTTTCCACTGTGGTACATAGGGATTTAGAAACATTACTCATACCCATCACCTGCTCATTGGTGAAAGATTAAAATCCTTGTAAATAATACGCACATGTATGTGAGCATCATACATTCCATATAACTGCTTCTGATGCAGGCATCTTTCTCTGATAAAACCACCTCCAAAGCTTTATGGACATTCTTTCTAGCTATTCCCATAGGAACATATCAGTTACCTCTTTTGGCAGACAGCTAAAAATGAGTTTAAAAAACAGTTAATGCAGCAGCTTAATTTTTAAAAAATATAACCTCAAACTGACAAGACAATTAGGCTGTTAGGAAAGGGCTGCAAACAGTGGATACTATTTTATAAACAAAAACCAATAAAAAACTTACTTAAATATCAAATAGATATTGATCATAGATCATAAACTTTCCCTTTAACATGGTAAATTGGTCTGTTTCATTCCTTGAGAGAAAGGAAAAATGTTTTGTATTCAATATTTCCAAATATAATTTTTTTTTTACTTCGGTGATATTAGTTCCCAAACCACTAAGACTTTGGTAGAATTCCAGTATTATCAGTGTTTCAGAGAGAAATAAGATAGCACATTTCAGCAAGGGGAACATGACTGCTCAGATACACCATTTGAAACAGTATTAGAGGTAGTATGAGAGAGACTATAAAGCAATGTTTTTCAAATGACCTAATCTAGTGTGGGTCCTTTTACCTTGCAATTTGCTGTCAAAACTTGAATTACCAAATCTTTAAAGTAGAAGGTCTGTATGGTTTAACTTTCTGACAAGTTGTTTTGTATTGAACTATTTGAAGATGTGTATGACTCTATAAATAATCGAGGGAAATATCTATCCCACTGAAATAATGGGTAGATCTCAGCTTGCTCAAGCATCTGGAAAAATATCTAGTGTTTATACCTGTTGTTTCTCAGAGGTCATTGACTATATTTAGTCTCTATTCATGATAGTTCCGTATGTGTATCACTTTTGCTTTGTGAAAATCTTGATGGTATATTTATTGTGTGATTAGGAAACTATTGTATTGGTAGGGTTGTAAGACTCAAGTTAGATTTATGTATGTCAAAGTCTATTTTCCTTGAAAGTATGAAAATGGGAGTGCTTTTGTTGATTCAGTCACCATGGTTGTGTCAGATAGCTGTGATATGTCCCTCAAATGAGAAGCCAGACAGGAGGAGGGTCACGGGATGACTAGAAAGTGGAAACTTGGTCTTCTGGCTTTGAATGTTGCAAAGACAAACTAATGAGCAAACTATTTTAGGGAAGTGGAAGTCAAGATGCCACCATCCATTCCCACCTGGGATACTATGACTTCCTCCTGACTCCAGCCTCTGGCTTCAGTCTTGTTCTCTTCATTCATTCTCCAGCCTGCATTCACAAACCCAATTCTCACTCTGCTTAAACCCTCAGTATCTCCCAATAACTACTCACCACTGAGAAAGTGTCAACCAAAATACTTATATACTCCATCTTTCTGCATTTCACTGCCTCAATTTTTGTACTGCAGCCACACTGGATTACTTGCAGAGCCTTGGAAGGACTCTACTCAAGATGGTGCACATGCTGCTTCCTATTGGTACCAGGAAAGATTTCTAGGATACAATTCGTAGAAACCTCAATACAAATTGCCTTAGACAATCGACATATTATTGCACATATTGGGACACTCAGGACAGCTCCCTATAACAAAGAGTTCATTTGACAAATGTCATCAAAGACAGTTTTTTTCTACTTTCTGTCTATTTGGTTATTACATTTCTCTTCAGGCTGGAAACAAGACAGCGGAAACATTTCCACGACAGAGTTCCAGCACAAAAATGTGCATATCAGCACAGAGTCAGAATTTGATCACATATTCATTCCAGAATTATTGGACTTACCTTTAGACCTGTGGTATTCAATATGGGTGGGGGCAGGGTGTGTGATATTGTCCTCTAGCTGAGTTTTAGTAATGTGATGTTTGGAAATAATTTTGGTTGTTACAGTGAAGGGAGGAGGGGATGACTACTGTCATCTAGCAGGTGGAGGTCAAGTATGTTGCTAAACATCTTATAATGTACCAAACAGTCTTCCTCCATCACCCTATAAAACCAAAGACAAAAAATTATCCAGCAGCAAACATCAATAATTCCATGGTTAAGAAACTCTACCTTAGACCAATTGGAACCAATTGGAACCACTCATAGATCTGGGGATGGGGTTTGCTTCTTCTGAGGCATATTGTTGTTTATGGGAATGTTGGATGTCTCAGTAAAACTAGAGATCTGTTATGAAGGAATATGAATGGGAAAGGGTGTTGGATTTATAACCAAGGGAGTCTCCTATACCCTGCCTGGGTTCTTTTTTTTGTTCTTCATCATTTGTCCATCTCATATCTACACTATAGACAGTACTTTCTTTGGAACATCTCCTCTGAATATAGTCTACTCTTCCCAAATACTTTCTCATGGGTGGATTACATATTTCCAGCAGACTCTTAATAGGTGTGCTACCTCATATCATTATATTCATTCCTTGGAATTACAATTATGCTTTTTCTAAATCTTTCAACAGTATGTAATATTTTCAAATAGTAGGGACTATGCCCTTTTTGTGTAAAAAAGTTTCATCAGGAAGCAAGGTATATATTAGATGGGGGATGAGCAAGAAGTGGTGGTTCAGTTTAGAAGGTGACTCACATCCTTAAATTTATCTTCTTGTGATTGAAACCTCTGGGGAGTTCTTGAAGTTCCATAAGTCAACCCTGGCTTTGGGGCCTTGAACCTGACACAAAATTAACAAGGTGTGCCCGACTCTAGACTTGCTTTCTGGCTTCTACCCATACTCCCAAATGGCTTTTAAACATGTTGACTCTTGTGTGTTTAGCATATGTGTCATTGTAATCACTACTGTCATGAAAATATCGTGAGATATCATTCTGGCCTCTACTGAGGGAATACTTCTTTCATTGTATATTCATGGTAAGAAAGAGCAAAACAGAAGAGATGTTCATGATAATCAATATTAAAGGGTTAAGCTGTAAGAGTTCTATAAGAAAACTGAAATTTTGCCTCTTTTAAAAAAATTTTACTTTCACCAAATGGTAAGGACGGGAGAGGAATACAGTGACATGTAGTACGTACTTCAATTAGATCCTGACAGAATCAATTGTTATTTTTGTTGAAGTAATGAAAACAGCATTTTGATTTGAAACTCATCTGATAAGAATGTAAATAGCTGTGTTTCGTGTTCTTTCACAAACGCTTTATTTTCTAAAAACAATTGGTAATATCAAAGTGTATCTTGCCTTTCAAAAACAGAGGGTTTATAATGGATTTGTATTCATATAATTTTATTGTATATCAGAAAGCAGAATATATTCTCATTAAAACAGCAGGAGAAAAATAAAGAAATCTCAATTTAATTAAGGTGATGTTAAAGTTGATGTAGTTAGAGATATATATGAGTTTTCAATGTAAACTTCTACTTTCAGGGGTCTATAAGATGATGGTAAAGTCTTCTTAAGCAGAAAGTTTTAATAAAGACACAAACCAATTTAGCATATTCCCGAGAGAAAATATTAAAGAGAAAGGAGGTACATATGAGATTTACTTTTTAGTGCACTATTTGAAATTGCTTTTTGTACATGTAATACCCTTAACGCAATAATCTTTGAAATAATGCATTTTGAATCTTTAGGTCAGACACCACTGGCTTTTTTGAAGCTACCATAGGATCTTTAATCTGTTTGATTTTCTCCATCACCATCATTATAATTTTGCTTACAGCACAATTACTTTCTCTAGAGCTCCTGCCGTGGCCTTCTGACTGCTTACTTCTTCCTTCCTTGTTCCCCACACAAGCTCTTCACTGGCTGAAACACTGAACTACGTGTGTATGTCACTCATTTTCTTCATACCCTTCAGTGATTTCTCATGGCACTAAAATGTAAATTTTTTAATCTCAAATGGCCCTCATGATTTTGTCCACCTCCTCAGGTTCTCTCACTTTTGCGATGCAGGTTCTTGAGTCCCCTCAGGTGCAAACTGCATGCTAAGGCCATAAGAGCTCATCTTAGTAAGCTGTTCTAAAGTTGCTTTTCTCTCTACTGTTTCAGCCATCCTGGCTTTTGATTATTTGTGGCCTAAATACACGAAGCCCATTTCCATCCAGTTGCCCTTTCCTCTGTATGGAGTCGTCTTTTCTCTGATTTTTACTTGGCTGGCCCATTCTCATCAGTCAGAACACAGTTAAAATATCACCTGCTCAGTGTACAAGTACCAAATCACTAAATTATACACCTGAAACTAATACTACACTGTTTGGTTTTTTTTTTTTTTTTACAAAGAAACTTTAAAATATCACCTGCTCAGAGCATTTGCTGACAGAAAATCTAAAGTCATCCTCTCCTAACCTCAGTTACTTTCTGTGAGATATTCCAGTATTAAAAATCTTTTTTTCCTTATCTTAAAATGACAATCTCCCACTCTCCCCCCACACATCTCCCTTCTTTTATGTTTATTGTTTCCCCTACTGCAGGGTGAGCTTCAGGAGAGAAACCTTTTTATTAATGTTTATTTTTTTTTTGAGAGAGAGAAAGAGAGAGAGACAGAGAGATGGTCAGATAGAGAGGGAGTTCCAGAATCCAAAACAGGCTCCAGGCTCTGAGCTGGCCACACAGAGCCCGACACGGGGCTTGAACTCACAAATTTTAAGTGCATAACCTGAGCCAAAGTCAGATACTTAACTGACTGAAACATCCAGGAGCCCCCTCCCCGTTTTTCTAAATATCAATATCAAGAATGGAAGTTGGCATATAATAGATATCTAATTATTGTTTTTGAATCTTGGATAAAGCTTCTCTTTGAATAGGAATTCATACAAATTGATTCTGATTCTTCACTATGCAGTAGTTTCTCCAAATTTTCACCTGGCTAACTCCTACTAATTTTTAAATGTATTTCCTTAGGGAAGCCTACTTCATAGCACTTACCAAAATTGATTTTTGTACTTTGCTATACTTTGCTTCATAGCACTTACCAAAATTGATTTTTTTATGTTTATAGATTGTTTCGAGAAGGCATAGACACACACCCCTTTGTTTGGTATGCCGTAAATATTTATTTAAGGCATAGGGGAAGAAGTCAATATATTGAGGTATTGATGAAGGAACTTAAGAGCCTTTTTTCTTCTTATGCAATTGCCCTAGGTAGGTAAACCAGGTTACAGTCACCCTATGTAAAGTACATGTGGTTTCATTTGATGGTAGTTAATACTACCAAAAAAATCCCATTAATAAATAATGGTGTCTGATTAAAAACCTTGCCTAATTTAAAAAGAATATATTGAATCAGAAAATTTCCCACGCTATAAAAAAGAGAGATCACTGGGGGTGTCTGGGTGGATCAGTTAAGCATATGACGTCAGCTCAGGAGATGATCTCACAGTTCATGGGTTCAAGCCCCGCGTCGGTCTCTGTGCTGACAGCTCAGAGCCTGGAGCCTGCTTCAGATTCCGCATCTCCCTCTCTCTCTCTGTCCCTTCCCCACTCACTCTCTGCCTCTCTCTCTCAAAATAAAATAAAGACATAAAATTAAAAAAGAGATCACCTATGTATTGATATTTTCATAGAACAGAAATGAAAATTTAAGTACCCAGCCCTACAGCTTATAGGTCACATTAGTTTTTAGTGTGTCTTCTTTTATTGTAAGTCAAGCAAGTTGTGATATATTTTTTGAAATAATTAAGAACCATTAAGGCAGAAATAAGATAAAATTATAAATTTGCTCATGATCGACACATTTCAAATAAACCCATGCTAAGGACTTCTTAAAAATGATTTTCAGAATAACCTTAAAGAAGAAGCACTCGGGGTGCCTGAGTGGCTCAGTCAGTTAAGCCTCCGACTTCAGCTCAGGTCAGATCTCACATTCGTGGGTTCAAGCCCCGCGTCGGGCTCTGTGCTGACAGCTAACTCAGAGCCTGGAGCCTGCTTCTGGTTCTGTGTCTCCTTCTCTCTCTGCCCCTGTGCCTCTCATGCACTGTCTCTCTCTGTAACAAAAAAATAAATAAAACATTAAAAAAATCAGAAGAAGCACTCAAAAAGTTCTTGCTTTTCTGTTTAACCCTCTGATGATAGACTCCCGGATACACTGAAAGTATAGAAGATGGCTGTGAGTGATGTAGAATCTGCAAAGTAGTTGGAGACAGAAGGTCTCAGGGGGTGGGGTGTCCTAGGTATCACTACTTTCTGGCCGTATGTGTTCAGTCTGACCTCAAAGATTTCCATTTAGTTGGAAGAGACTGAACTAAGGCTGAAATCGTTTATAGACACAGACTATGTAAGTTCTACCAGACTCCCTGTGCGTAGAGCACAGAACTGGTACTAGAAAAGATAAAATGCAGGTGTCACAAGCAAAGGGACAGTGCCACTGACCTGTGCATCCATAAAACCTCAAGCCTGCAAACTAAGCTAATACCTTCTAAACTTGGACTCTACATATACAATCTGATACAAATCCATCTGTTTCCCAGTGTCTTCCTTCTGACTCCATAATCCTAGCTATTTATGGCTAGGCAAATAACATCAAACTGCTTTGTAATAATACATGGTTGTTGAGATAGTTACAGTTACTGGTCAGGTGAGATTAACACATCTTAGAAAGAAAGATACAATTCAGAATAGAAATTGGCATATCAAATAGGGGAGCTGTTACTCATCCATGGGTGCCCAAAGTTCTACTAGATTTGGATCTTTCTGACTTCCTCCTTAGCAGGTAACATCAGGCTCCACCTTTGCTAGTCTCTATTTCAGGATAGATGTAGATCAGGGAGGTGGCCCAAAGGGACAAATCCGCTCCATCCTTTCTGGACATGAGCCATGGTCTCCTTGTGATTATGGAGTGGGACAGTGTTGTAACATTAAGGAATATGAGAATGTCCAGAGCAGCACAGCAAACAGAATTGTCACAGAGATTAACAGCTTTTTCCCCTTCCTCCTGTGAGTCACATTAGCACTAGGTATTGATACTAGAAACCATTGCATGCATTATTTGGAATAATTTTTTATTCCTCAGATTCCCAACATCATAATGAAGAATGATCCATTACATGATCCGCCCTTCTGCAAAGTACTTAATGCTGATATTTTCCAAGATGTGAGAAAATGTGACTCAACCTATTATATATGGCAGTCATAAATTCAAAGTCAATTAATGTCAATGGAATTGGACCTTCAGCAGGTTTCTGGGGATAGACTCAATATATGATACAATATAGTCTTACGGAATTTATTTTTATGATGTTTATAACTCGAGCACTAAAATTCATCCTAGTTTTCTGACTCTTAAAGGCTTGCAGTCATGTGTATTTAGTTAAACTTAAGGCCAAAATTTTTAGAATTTTAATATTACATTTTTCTTTCCATTCTCATCTATGTATTACCACCTTGCACAGTTCTGAGGTTTTTCTTCAGTGCATATGTTGAGTGAAAATTCATGCATATTTCACTTAATAGGATTAATTATCAGCCTTCCACTAATTATAATTAAAGTCTCCTCAGGTAATTGTGTAAGTTAACTTCAGTAATTCACACATACAGAAGAGTATTTTGTAGAATAATAATAGGGCATTGTGCTGTGAAATACTCTAAAGAGCATAAAGGATATGAACACAGAATAAAAGAATTCAGAATTCTAATATATTAAGCTTTCTTGTGTGTGTTGCATTGTACCTAATTGCAAATTGTGCTACTAAATATGTTACATTGTCTATATATAGTAATGATGCCTTATTGCAAACCTTATGACAGTAGGCATTTCTACTAAAAATTACTTCTAAAACATATAACTATTTCCCTCCTCTTAATAGATATTAGTATTCTAAGTTCTTGTTAAATAGCTTATGATTTAGAAGATAAATGCCCTCAAAATTGGTAATTTATATGCAAAACAAATGAAAAAGCCTTTCCTCAGATCATCTATCCCTGAATGTACAAATTAAGGCTTTCTTCGTTGATGAAGCTTATTTTTTAACTTTTATTTATACCTAATGGTTAGTTTATATGTTACTACATTAAGAAGTCAGTGTTTCGAAGATGCCATATGACACTGAAATGGCCATCTTTTGAAATTATGGGATGCTTCATTGCAGAGTCAGACTGTAATCTGCAACCAATTTGTGTCAGCTTTCTGCATAGAAAAGATCTCAAATCCTCTCTTAAACCAGGAATCAGCTGAAGGTTTGTCTTGATTTCCTGAGCCCAGTGCAATTAGGCGGCACGTGAATGCGGGCCACATGCGTTTATTGCTCTTCCTAGCATGTGTTACTTTGATGTGTTAGGTCGGAAGGCTCGCTCTTTTCTGGGCAGCCTTCCTCCTGGGTCTTTATACTGCTTAGCAGTTGAGTCCAGACTTTGAAACACAGCCTAATTTAGAGGCGGATGCTGCAGCTGCTGCTGTCATTTCAGATGATTTTTTTTTTTTTGCTTTGATGTCAGCTTAGAATCTTGGGTGTTGTATCAGTAAAGCAGTGTCTGCAATTCACAAAACAGAAAGCTCACCCTTTAAGCTTTTGTTTTAGCCTTTAAGTTGAATTTCAGCACCTCCTAAATGATCAAAAAATTGCGGCTGAGCAAAAATATGTGGAATTCTGCATATTATTAATTGGAAGGAAAGTATGAATAAAGAATACATAGCTTATTGCTACTCATTTTAAATCAGAATTGCTCAATATCTGGTAAACACTGATGATACAATATGTGAAATATAAATAAAGAAACATCGTCTTCCCTCTATATCTGATCAAGGATGGCACGGAGTTTCTCCTTCCAAATGTTTGTCTCTTTAAAGCACTTTGTATTAATTACTGCTGTTTTATTATTGTTGAACTATATAGTTTACCTTAGGAGAGAGCTTACTAAATCCTCTGGGGACAAGACCAATCATGGACCTGCTTATCTTTCACTAATTGAAAACCCTAAGTCTGAGAAACTGTAAATCTCCTGGCCTCCTAAATAGGAAATAACTTCAACATCTCCAGATTGTTACTTAACAGGAAGAATAGGTTGAGAGCCTAAAAGAGGTGGGCATTTGGGAGTTAGCTGCTAGTGAGCCTACAAGGCCATATGGGTAGGTTTCGTCAGCTGATTCCAGACCAAAAAGGCATGGAGAAGTTCTTTCTACACTTTCTCTGTTGACAAGAAACATGTATCATTGAGGGATTTTAGAATAGCACCTGCCTATGTGTGTATGTAGGTTTGTTTTTCTAATAGGTTGGGAAGAGTTGAATTGCTACTGTCAGTGAGCAAAAATGGGAAATACAAGTGTTTCTTTGTGTGATACAATTCCATGTGCCTTTACAGAGAAAAACTGAGGGTGACTTTATTGAGGTATTTGGCAATAAGAATAGTCAAAATTTTAGTTAACTAAACAAATTTTGTGAACATCCCTCCCTTTCTGCTGCCTAAAAATTGTTATTATAATATATCCTAGAGAAAGTTCTTTCAGAAAAGCACCAAGATAAGTTTTCTCTAGGAACAAAACCCATATTTATTGTTGATAATAACAAGCCACTTTTAAAAATTGGTGAATGTTTATCCTAGTCTTATTTTAACATGAAATATTAGAAAATAATATTAGAAATAGTTAAAAATTAGACAAAAGTTGCACAATCACTAAATGGAATACTATGCAATCATTCAACATGTTTATGAAGAATTTTTTATATATTGCCCAATTATACAGGAAAACGTCATAGCAAATGTAGGTGAAATAATAAAGGAAACATACAATGATGAGAGTGGCTGTCTTCAGTTAATTGGGATGTAGAGTTTTTCTACTTTCCTGTATATTCAAAACATTTTTATATACCACAGTGGCATAACTTTATCAAGTAATAATGTAAAGTTATTTAGAATATCTATAAATGTCCCATTATATATGATGTAATGCATTTGTAAAAATGCAATTTTTTTACTATGTTTTGTAACTTAAAAAATTAAAAATTCCATTTTATTCTTTAGGTTTGGCAGGGACATGACATGTTCTTCTTTTCTTATACTATTTTTGGGTATTTTCCAAACAGAATTTTCACCTTCACATTTTTGATTAGGCAAGTATTTTGGGACTATCTTGTATTGTAATATGACGTTTATTTTATTTTAAAAACTGTGTTAGGCTTTCTAAGTATGATGAGTTTGGCAATAATCATAACTATTATCCCTTGAATATATTATATATCATTAGATTATTATAAAATTATTTTAAAGTAATAAGAAATTACACTAAGTAGTTATCCAGAAGTCACCAATATTTATCCTGAATTCAGGCCAGATTTGAATTGTTTAACAGGGTAGCTCATAAACACAAGGCAGGTTTTGACTAAATTTAAATTCATTGAAAGTACAAAAATTAAAATTCAGTTCTTCAGGTACATCAGCTTCATTTCAAGTGTTAAATAGCTACATGAGTCTAGTGACTATGGTCCTGGACAGTGCTGATATAGAACATGTCATCACAAAGAGTTCTACTGGAAATGCCAACATAGCCTCTATTCTGAATAATTAGTGCTATACACCTAATTTTATCCTGTGTAGTATGTTGAAAGAAATCTATTTCTAGATGATTATCTCAACTTTCTTTTTTAATTTTGTCATTCTAGAGACAATTCTGAGAGAGAAAAAATCTCTCTCAGCGTGTTTTGTTTGCCATGTGTGTTTATGTGACAAAAGAAAGTCATATGACTGAACAATAGTAGTCTGTACTAAAATAAAATCCATCTTTCATGCCTTTGTTCTTACAATATTTGCTTTTTTCAAAACCCAGATGTTTCTTTTTTTCTACTTTAACACTAGCAATAGGGCACAGAGCCTTGTGCAAATAGAAAGTGTGGGAAAATCCTGGAGGCTACTAGTCACTTAAAAGGAAAGGTGAAAGGAGGAGGAATCTTAATCAGTAGAGCATAAGAGAAAAGATAAATCCCACTATGAAAATACTGCCTTAAGTGGAAAAACAAAACAAAACAAAACAATGGCATAAATAGAGCAACCATCTTTTAGAGTACTATGTGTAATCATTTGTAGCACACTAGAGATCTTTTCCTAAAGAGCAAATGTGCTGAATATCGTACAGACAGTGAAATTTAAGATCAAAGTAGAGAACAGAGACATATTTTTTAAAAGAATACTTTTATTTAAATCATAAATATATTGATTCCCATTTAAAAATTAGAGAATAAAGGAAAGAAACAAAAAGGAAGTAAAAACCATTCATTATAGTTTCACTTGATTATTATATTGCATAATTCAGATACATTTATTTTAACAAGAATGCTTTGTTCTAAAGAAATCCTCATTTTAACATTCCATCACAAGCAGTTTTCAAAACATTAAGAGTTCTTCATAAAATGTAATTTTAATTAGTTTACTTACATACAGAATTTATTTAACTGATCTATCACTTTGGAATACTTGAGTTATTTTGAATTTTGTTGTTTGAATATGCAGCTATAACCAGTTTATTTGCTTGAATCCTTGTCCACATCTATCATTATTTCCTTACAGTTTGCTTCCAAAAAAGAAAGACTAGATTATACAGTGCAAATTTGTAAGTCTCTTGCTTCTTATTGATAAATTTCTTTTAAAAAATGTGGCGGTGTACATTCCCACTAATGACTATAAATATCCTTTTTCTGACACACCATGATTAGGATGACAAATAAAGGAGTCATTCTTATAAAGTTGGAAATTATCCAATATAAACTTATATTCACTCATTACAATAAATTCCAAAGGAGATGATATCAAATGTATTTTTGATATGACAAAGCATTACATATTAAGTTTTATTTTTAAAAGGATAATATTTTACCAACCAATAAACAAAATTGGAAATAATTTCCTTTCCTATTTATTAATCAATCTCTTAAAAGTATGGAATACATATCAAGTAAACAATAGCATTATGGTGTAGCATTACTTTTTTTCCTGCTGCGTATTGGGGTATAACTGACAAAAGTTGCATAAATTTAGACTATATAAATATATATGTAGTGAAATAATTACCACAACCAAGCTAATTAAAATATACATCAACTGACAGTTTTTATGCCTGTGTGATGAAAACATTTGAGAGGAAATTTCAAGTATATAATACATTATTCGTATTTACTATAGTCACCATATTATACATTAGGATAAAAAAAATTATCCATCTTATAACTGAAAGACTGTTCCCTCTGATCAACATCTCCATTTTTACCCCTCCACATCTCCAATCCTGTAATAACTATCAGTCTTCTGTTACTGAGTTCAAGGTTTTGTTTTGTTTTACTCCACAAATGACTGAGATCAGGCACTATTTGTCTTTCTATGTCTGGCTAGTTTTAATTAGCATAATATCCATAATATTTCATTTCCTTTGAAAATATACCCATAGGTGGGTTATATAGTAGTTCGAAATTTTAGAGAAATCTCCGTAATATTTTTCATAATGGCTGTATCAATTTATTTTCCTGAATAGCATACAAGGGTTCCCTTTTCTCCATATTCTTGACAACACTTATTATCTTTTATCTTTTTGATTATAATCCACCTTAACAGGAGAAAGATGATATCTTATTGTTGTTTTGAAATGATAAATTATGTTGACTGTATTTTTATTTTATTTTTTATTTTTTATTCATTTATTTTTTAATTTATAATAGTTTATTGTCAAATTGGTTTCCATATAACACCCAGTGCTTCTCCCCACAAGTGCCCCCCCCATGACCATCACCCCCGTCCCCTCCTCCCCCTCCCACTTCAGTCCTCAGTTCGTTTTCAGTATTCAATAGTCTCTCATGATTTGTGTCCCTCGCTCTCCCCAACTCTCTTTCGCCCTTGGTCCTCTGTTAGGTTTCTCCTGTTAGACCTATGAGTGACAACATATGATATCTGTCCTTCTCCGCCTGACTTATTTCACTTAGCATGACACCCTTGAGGTCCATCCACTTTGCTACAAATGGCCAGATTTCATTCTTTCTCATTGCCATGTAATATTCCATTGTGCA
>NC_043704.1:114567984-114628146 GCF_006229205.1 Suricata suricatta
CACTCTGACTGTTATGAGGTGGTATCTTAGTGTGGTTTTGATTTGTGTTTCCCTGATGATGAGTGATGCTGAGCATCATTTTATGTGCCTGTAGGCCATCTGGATGTCCTCTTCGGAAAAGTCTCTGTTCAGGTCTTTTGCCCATTTCTTCACTGGATTATTCATTTTTCGGGTATGGAGTTTAGTGAGTTCCTTGTAGATTTTGGATACTAGCCCTTTATCTGATATGCCATTTGTCACTATCTTTTTCCATTCTGTTGGTTGCCTATTAGTTTTTTTGATTGTTTCCTTTGCATTGCAGAAGCTTTTATTCTTGATGAGGTTCCAATAGTTCATTTTCGTTCTTGATTCCCTTGCCTCTGGGGATGTGTCAAGGAGGAAATTGCTGCGATTGAGGTCCAGAAGGCTATTTCCTGCTTTCTCCTTTAGGGTTTTTATGGTTTCCTGTCTCACATTCAGGTCCTTTATCTATTTTGAGTTTATTTTTGTGAATGGTGTAATAAAGTGGTCTAGTTTCATTCTTCTACATGTTGCTATCCAGCTCTCTCAACACCACTTGTTGAAGAGGCTTTTTTCCATTAGATACTCTTTCCTGTTTTGTCAAAGATTAATTGGCCATACACTTATGTGTCCAGTTCTGGACTCTCTATTCTATTCCATTGGTCTATGTGTCTGTTTTTGTGCCAATACCATACTGTCTTGATGATTACAACTTTGTAGTTGTAATGTTGTAGTTGTGATGTCTCCTGTTTTATTTTCTTCTTCAATATGACTTTGGCCATATGGGTTTTTTTGTGGTTCCATACAAATTTTAGGATAGTTTGTTCTAGCTTTGCGAAGAATGCTGGTGCAACTTTAATGGGGATTGCATTGAATGTATAAATTACTTTGGCTAATAATGACATTTTAACAATATTTGTTTTTCCAATTCATAAGCATGGAATGTTTTTCCATTTCTTTGTGTCTTCTTCAATTTCCTTCATAAGTCTTCTATAATTTTCAGCATACAGGTCTTTTACATCTTTGGTTAGGTTTATTCTTCGGTATTTTACGATTTTTCGTGCAATTGTGAATGGGATCTGTTCCTTGATTGCTCTTTCTGTTGCTTCATTTTTGGAGTATAAGAATGCAACTGATTTCTGTATGTTGACTTTGTACCCTGCAACTTTACTGAATTCATTGATCAGTTCTAGAAGGCTTCTGGTGGAGTCGATGGGGTTTTCCATGTAGAGCATCATGTCATCTGCGAAAAGTGAAAGTTTGACTTCATCTTTGCCCATTCTGATGCCTTTTATTTCCTTTTGTTGTCTGATTGCTGATGCCAGGACTTCCAATACATGTTAAACAACAGTGACGAGAGTGGACATCCCTGTCGTGTCCCTGATTTCAGAAGGAAAGCTCTCAGTTTTTCCCCATTGAGGATAACATTGGCTGTGGGCTTTTCATAAATGGCTTTTATGATGTTTAAGTAAGTTCCTTCTATCCCGACTTTCTCGAGGGTTTTTATTAAGAAAGGATGTTGTACTTTGTCAAATGCTTTTTCTGTATCTATCAACAGGATCATATGGTTTTTATCTTTTCTTTTGTTAATGTGATGTATCACATTGATGGTTGTGCAAATATTGAACCAGCCTTGTAACCCAGGAATAAATCCCACTTGCTCATGATAGATAATTCTTTTTATATACTGCTGAATTCAATTTGCTAGTATCTTGTTGAGTATTTTTGCATCCATATTCATAAAGGATATTGGCCTGTAGTTCTCTTTTTTTGTTGGGTCTCTGTCTGGCCTAGGAATCAAAGTGATAAGTGCTTCATAGAATGAGTCCAGAAGTCTTCCTTCCATTTCTATTTTTTGGAATAATTTGAGAAGGATCGGTGTTAATTCTGCTTAAAATGTCTGGTAGAATTCCCCTGGGAATCCATCTGGGCTTTTATTCGTTGGGAGATTTTTGATAAATGATTCGATTTCTTCACTGGTTATGGGTCTGTTCAAATTTTCTATCTCTTCACGTTTGAATTTTGGTAGCGCATGCGCTTTTAGGAATTTGTCCATTTCTTCTAGATTGTCCAGTTTGTTGGCATAGAATTTTTCATAGTAATCTCTGATGAATGCTTGTATTTCTGAGGGATCTATTGTAATAGATCCATTTTCCTTCACGATCTTGTCTATTTGAGTGTTCTCTCTTTTCTTTCTGAGGAGCCTAGCTAGAGGTTTATCAATTTTGTTTATTTTTTCAAAGAACCAACTCTTGGTTTCATTCATCTGTTCAATTGTTTTTGTGGATTCTATCTTGTTTAATTCTGACCTGATCTTTATTATTTCTCTTCTTTTACTGGGTTTGGGGTGCTCTTGCTGCTCCCTTTCTAGTTTCCTTAGGTGGTCTGTTAGGTTTTGAGTTTGTGCTTTTTCTAGTTTTTTGAAATAGGCCTGGATTGCAATGAACTTTCCCCTTAGGACTGCCTTTGCTGCGTCCCAGAGAGTTTGGATTGTTGTGTTTTAATTTTCATTTGTTTCCATATATTTTTAAATTTCTTCTCTAATTGCCTGGTTTGTCCAATCATTCTTTAGTAGGGTAGTTTTTAACCTCCACATTTTTGGAGGTTTTCCAGACTTCTTCCTGTGGTTGATTTCAAGTTTCATAGCATTGTGATCTGAAAGTGTGCATGGTACGATCTCAATTCTTTTGTATTTATGGAGGGCTGTTTTATGACCCAGTATATGATCAGTCTTGGAGAATGTGCCATGTGCACTCAAGAAGAAAGTGAATTCCCTAGCTTCAGGATGCAGCATTCTAAATATATCTATTAATTCCATCTGCCCCAGTGTGCCATTCAGGTCCATTATTTCTTTAGTAATTTTTTGTCTGGTTGACCTATCCATTGTTGTAAGTGGGGTATTAAAGTCCTCTGCAATTAGCACATTCTTATCAATGAGATTGCTTCCATTTGTGATTATTTGTTTTATGTATTTGAGAGCTCCCAATTTCAGCACATAGATGTTTATAATTGTTAGCTCTTCCTGATGGAGAGACCCTGTAATTATTATATAATGTCCTCTTCATCTTTTGTTACTGCCTTTATTTTAAAGTCCAGTTTGTCCAATATAAGTATGGCTACTCCAGCTTTCTTCTGGCGTCCAGTCACATGGTAGATATTTCTCCATCCCCTTACTTTCATTCTGAAGGTGTCTTCAGGTCTAAGGTAGACCTGACTATTTGCTCTTGTAGACAGCAAACAGGTAGATTTTGGTTTTTGATCCATTCTGCTACCGTGTGTCTTTTGACTGGAACATTTAGTCCATTTACATTCAGTGTTATTGAAAAAATGTGGGTTTAGATTCATTGTGTTCCCTGTAGAGTGCATGTTTGTAGTGATGTCTCTGGTACCTTAGATTCCTTGCTACATTTCCCTCATAGAGTCCCTCTTAGGATTTCTTGTAGGGCTGGTTTGGTGGTGATGAATTCTCTCAACTTTTGTTTATTTGGGAAAACCTTTATCTCTTTTTCTATTTTGAATGACAGGCTCGCTGGATAAAGAATTCTTGGTTGCATAATCTTCCCGTTCATCACATTGAAGATTTCCTGCCATCTCTTTCTGGCCTGCCAAGTTTCATTAGATAGGTCTGTAGCCACTCTGATAGGTTTCCCTTTGTATGTTAAGGCCCTTTTATCCCTAGCTGCTTTCAGGATTCTCTCTTTATCTTTATATTTTGCCAGTTTCACTATATGTTGTGCTGAAGGTCGGTTTACATTATGTCTTAGAGGAGTTTGGTATGTCTCCTGAATTTCAATGTCTTTCTCTTTCCCTTAGATTGGGGAAATTTTTGTGTATAATTTGGTCCAGCACCCCTTCGAGACCTTTTTCTTTCTTCCTCTTCAGGAACTCCTATGATACAGAGATTGTTCTGTTTGATTGTATCTCTCAGGTCTCTGATTCTCCTTTCATTTTCAATTTCTCTATCAATTTCTCTCTGTTTCTTGGCCTCTTCTTTTGCTATAACTGTGTCTTCTAATTCACCTATTCTCTACTCTGCTGCTTCAATCCGTGCAGTGGTAGCCTCCATTTTATTATTCACCTCATTTATAGCCTTTTTTAACTCGTCACAGCTATTTTGAAGGTCCCTAGTCTGTGTACCAATAGATTCTCTGATGGTTTTTTCAACTCCAGCAATTAGTTTTATGACAATTGTTCTAACATCTTGTTAGTTGTTTATGTCTGTTTTGAGCAGTTCTGTAGCTGTGATTTCTTCCTGGAGTTTCTTTAGAGGAGAGTTCTTTCGTTTCATCATCTTGGCTAGCTTTCTGTCTCTTGTCAGTCTTAAAAGCTTGTTCTGCACTGTCCGTCTATTAGTATTCCTCTATTGAAGAAGGCTCTTTGAGTGTCTAGGATCTGTCATTTCAGGAGATGTTCTTTTAATGATGTCTCTTGGTTTCTCTTGTTATGCCTCTGATTAATTTATTTCCCTACTCAGTGATATCTGGGACTTTCCACAATGTGTGCTTTAGGTTGTTTCTTGAGGTAGCCCTGAAAAGGAAAACAGACAGACAAACACACAGAGAACACAAGTACACAAATGTACTGACAGAACAAGTAAAGAAGCAAACCAAAAGGGGAAAGAAAGAAAAAAAAAAAAAGGAACAGGAAAGAAAAGAAAGGGGGGGAAAAAAAGAAAAAAAGCAGGCAGGGGTAGGTGGGTAGGGGGGTGACAGAGACAGCCAGAGCTAAAGGACAGTCTGAGAGCTTAAAACCTGTGGAGTGGGGACATAAGGATGAGAAAAAGGAATAACTATTTGGATGGTAAGTGTTGATCTAAGCACAGCAGTGCCTAAATGTTGGTTTTTTTCCAGATTCTAGGGGGAAAGGGAGAAAAGAAGTAAATAGGAAAATAGAAAAGAGAAGATGAGGGAAATAATTAAAAAGTAAAAATATTAAGGAAAAACCAATTAAAAGTAATAAGCAAAAGCACAGCAGCTCTCCAGCGCGGATGGGCATGGCTTGGTGTAGGTAGGTGGGGTAGGGGCTGCTCTCTGAGGCCCCGCCTTAGTGGGTGTGGGGAGAAGAATGGCGGCGCCCCAAGCCCCCTCGGACCATGCGTGGCCAGCCTCTCTCTTGAGTCCAATCTCCTTGTGCCTCGGGTCTAATTGTTTCTGTTTTTAAGTTCTGCCCGGTTTCTAAGTCCTTGCCCCCACACTCAATATTGCCACCACAGTTAAAATCTCCTGTAGGTGGGGGGGCTTTTTGGCCTGGATTGAGTAGGGAGATTGTGAAGTCAGTTTTTTCCCCTGGCTCTGCCTGAAGCGGTGAGCTGCCGGGCGGAGGGAGAACAAGCCCGCTGAGGGGGACGGATCTCTCTCTCCTCGCTCAGCGGCTCTCGGTCCCAGGTGAGGTCTCCCCTCTCCAGAGGTTATGCTCTGTGTGATTCAGTCTCTACTTCTCTTCCCCTGGTCTCTCCGCTGCCTTGCCCGGCAGTGCTGCACGCAGCTCCGAAGGTCTGTCCGCCTCTGGACACACGGCTGCCCCACACGTACGCAGCTCCCGCATGTCCTGTGCTTCCTGACTCACAGCAACCCTGCACGCATGGCTCCCTCTGGACTCACAGCTGCCCCGCCCACGAGTCTCTCCGAGGAACTCTGCGCCTGTGGACCCACGGCTCTCTGGGGCCCAGCGCCGAGCCTCTGGGTGCTTTGTCTCCCTGCTCCGCTTTGGGCCAGCACTCCCTCCCCCAAAGTCTCTGGCCCCAGTTCACACTCACTCAGGCACCCATGAGACTGCTGTCGATAAGGGGTCTGTCCGCACACCTCCGTTCTTGGAGATCAGAATGCTGTGGCTTTTAATTCTTCTCAGTTTGATAATTGCGGCTGGACCGAGGTAATGGCGCATCTTACTTCTCCGCCATCTTGCCGCTCCCCTTGAGTGTACTTTTATATACATGTTGCTTGTCAGTATGTCTTCTTTGCAAAAATGTCTATTCAAGTACTTTGCCCATTTTTCAATAGTTATTTTGGTTTTTTGCTGTTGAGTTGTAGGAGTTTCTTATATGTTCTAGATATTAACCTTTATCTGATATAGAGTTTGCAAATATTTTCTCCTATTACATAGGTTGTCTTTTCATTTCATTGTTCCCATTGCTGCACAGAAATTCTTTAACTTTATGTAGCCTCACTTGTTTATTTTTGGTTTTGTTGCCAGTGCTTTTAGTGTCAAATACAAAAAAAAAAAAAAATCAGTACTGAGGCCAGTGTCAAGGAGCTGTCCCTCTATATCTTCTTTTAGGAGTTTCACAGTTTCAGGAGTTACATTTAAGTCTTTAATCCACTTTGAGTGGATTTTTTGTATAATATAAGATAAGGGTCCAATCTGTTCTTTTGCATGTAAAGAGCTGGTGTCTTCAGCGCCATTTATTGATGAGGCTATCCTTTTCCATTGTTTTCCATTTCCACCTTTGTCATGGATGGTCGTGTATGCATAGTTACATTTCTGGATTCTCTATTCCATTGACCTAGGTATCTGTATTTATGCTAGTTTAATACTGTTTTTATTACTATAGCTTTATAATATAATTGGAAATTGATCTTTATTCCTTTTTTTTTAAATTAAAGAATACTTGACATACAAGTTATATTAGTTTCAGTTATATAACAGTTTTTTCAACAATTCAATACATTAAGTTATGCTCATCAGGATAAGTGCAGTTATTACCATATTATTAAATTCCCCATGCTGTACTTTTCATCCATGAGACTTGTAACTGAAAGTTACACCTCTTAATCACCTCCGCCTATTTTTTCCTTCCTCCCAACTACCTCCCCACTGCAAACCAACAGTTTATTCTCTGTATTTGAGTCTATTTGTGTTCATTTGTTTTGTTTTATATCCCACATATAAGTGAAATCATATTTATTTTTCTCTGACTTTTTCACTTACCATAGTACCCTGTAGCACCATCCATGTTGCAGATAGCAATACACTTTTTATTTAAATTATTTATTTATTTTTTATACAGAGAGAGACAGAGCATGAGAGGGGGAGGGGCAGAGAGAGGAGGAGACACGGAACCAGAAGCAGGCTCCAGGCTCTGAGCTAGCTGTCAGCACAGAGCCTGATGCGGGGCTCGAACCCACGAACGTGAGATCTGACCTGAGCCGAAGTCGGAGGCTTAACCGACTGAGCCACCCAGGCGCCCCCAATACATTCTTTTTTATGACCAAGTCAATCTGCTGTATATATGTAGACCACATCTTTATCCACTCATATATCAATAGACCCTTTGGCTGCTTCCATATCTTGGCTATTGTAAAAAATCCTGTGACAAACATGGGGGTGCATATATATTTTCAACATAGTGTTTTTATTTATTTATTTTTTAAGTAAAAATCCAATAGTGGAATTACTGGATCATGTGGTATTTCTTGAATTTTTGGAGGAACATCCATCCACTTTTCCACAGCAGCTGAACCAGTTTACAGTCCCACTAAAAGGTATGAGGGTTCCTTTTCTCCACATCCTCATCAACACTTGCTATTTTGTGTCTTTGATTCTAGCCATTCTGATAGATGTAAGGTGATATCTCATTGTGGGTTTGATTTGCATTTTCCTGATAATTAGTGATGACGGCCATCTCTTCATGTGTATGTTGGCCACCTATATGTCTTTAGAAAAATATCTGTTCTAGTCGTGTGTCTTAGCTGAAGTCCCGCGCTGAGGCGCCAATTGTCTTAGCCGAAGCCAGGTCCCGGTGTGCTCGTCCCTGGCGTTGGCGGTACCTGTCTCCCTGTCTCGTCTGCCCCGACCGACAGGGTGGAGAATCCTCGTGGGTTCTTTTCCTGAGGGAGGGAGAGAAAGGGCAGGAAAGGGGGCGCAGAGAGTGAAGACAGCACACGGAATCTGATCAAGCCTCTCTTTTATTCTTCTTCCTCTCCTTCTTCCAGAAAACCTGTCTCTTATATACGGTTTGGGGCCGGGAACTGACCCGGGTTGGTTGCCAGGTAACAGAGTCAAATGAATATCAAAAGAAGCGCCCAGACTTGCCTCTGTAATGCTGGGGAGGGGGCGCTAGCGCTGAACAATCCAAAATGCGGTTTTGATCTTTTGTTCACCTTGGCTTTTTTCGTCTGGCTCAGTAGGACAGTCTCCAAAATCGAGACCAGGAAATGGCACTCTCCTAGCCTCCAGATGTAAATCTTGTTTTTTGGTTGCTCCCTGGAGAGCGATATATCCTTGCCTGAGGCGGCCAAAAGCTCGGCGCTCGCAACAGTCGTGTGCCTATTTTTTTAAAAGATTGTTTTGCTTTTTGGTGTTGAGTTATGTAAGTTTTTAAATCTATTTTGGATATTAACCCCTTATCAAATATATCACTTGCAAATATATTCTCCCATTCACTAGGTTGCCTTTTTATTTTGTTGGTTTCGATTGCTATGCAAAATCTTTTTATTTGGTATAGTCTCAATAGTTTACTTATTTATTTTTTTGCTTTTGTTTCCCTTGCCTGAAGGGACATGCCAAAAAAAAAAAAATGTCCGAGAGATTAACTGTCTATATTTTCTTCTAGGTGTTTTATGATTTTAGGCCTCACATTAGATCTTTAAACCACTTTGAGTTTATTTTTGTGTATGTTGTAAAGAAAGTGGTCCACTTTCATTCTTTTGAATGTTGCTGTTCAGTTTTTCCAGTATCATTTGTTGAAAAAACTGTTTTTGCCCCATTGTGTATCCTTGTCTTCTTTGTCACAGATTAATTAATCATTTAAAAGTGAGGTTTGTTGGTTTTTTCCTGGGATGTCCTCTTTCATTGATCTGTGTGTCTCTTTTTTATGCCAGTACCACAAGATTTTGACCACGACAATTTTGTAGTCTATCTTGAAGTATGGAATTATGGTACCTCCATCTTTATTCTTTTTAGAGATTGCTTTGGCTATTCTGTTTTGTTTTTGGGTGGTTTCTTTTTGTGGTTCCATACAAATTTTAGTATTTTGGTATTTCTGTAAAAATATTCTTGGTATTTTTATAGCAATTGCATTGAATTTGTAGATTTCTCTGAGTAGTATGGACATTATGACAATATCAATTCTAATCTCTGAGCCTGATGTATCCTGCCATTTATTTGTGTCATTTTTTATTTCTTTCATCATGTTTTATAACTTTTGGAATACATGTCTTTCACCTCCTTGGTTAACTTTATTTCTAGTTATTCTTTCTGGTGTAACTGTAAATGGAATTGTTTTCATAATTTCCTACTACTTTGATTTACTGTGTGGAAACACAACTCATTTTTATGGATTTGAATCCTGCAACTTTACTGAGTGACTAGTTCTAACTTTTTTTTTTTTTGGTGGAATCTTTAGAGTTTTCTATATATAGCATCATGTCATCTGCAAATAGTGACAGTTTTACTTCTTCCTTGCCGATTTGAATGCTTTTTATTTTATTTTTCTTGTCTGATTGCTGTGGCTAGCAGCAAAGTACTTCCTGTACTTTGTTAGATAAAAGTGGTGAGAGTAGACATCCTTGTCTTTTTCCCGATCTTGAAGGAAAAGTTCTCAGTTTTTTACCACTGAGTATGATGTTAGCTATTGGTTTGTTGTATATGGCTTTTATTGTGTTAAAGTATATTCCCTCTAAATCACTTTAAGAGTTTTTATCATGAACACATGTTGAATTTTGTCATGCTTTTTCTGCATGTATTGACATTTTAGGATTTTTATCCTTTATTTTGATAAAAATGATGTATCACATTGGTTGATTTGCAGATGTGTAACCATCCTGCATACTTGGCATAATCCCACTTGAACATGGTGAATGATCCTTCTGCTGTATTAATGAATTTGTCTGCTAATATTTTGTTAAGAATTTTTACATCTATGTTCATTAGGGATATTAATCTGCAGTCTTCTCTTTTTTGTGTAGTGTCATTGCCTGGATTTGGTATCAGTAATGCTGGCCTCATAGAATGAATTTAGAAGCCCTACTTCTCTTCTAGTTTTTAGAGTAGTTTGAGGAGAATCGATGTTAACTCTTCTTTAAATGTTTGGTAGAATTTACCTATGAATCCATCTTGTACTGGGCATTTGTTTTGGGGGAGTTTATTGATTACCAATTCAATTTTGTTATTGGTAGTTGTTCTGTTCAGATTTTTTATTTCTTCCTGATTCAGTTTTTAAAAATTATATGTTTCTAGAAATTTATACAACTTGTCCAATTTGTCAGCATATAATTTCTTGTCATCTTGTATAATCCTTTGTATTTTGTGAAGTCCATTGTTTTCATCTTTCATTTGATTTTGAGTTCTCTTTTTTTCCTGATGAGTCTGGCTAAAGGTTTATCAATTTTGTTTATCTTTTCAAAGAACCAGATTTTTGTTTCATTGATTTTTTGTATTGTGTTTAAGTCCTATTTCATTTATTTCTGTTCTGATCTTTATGATTTCCTTCTTTCTATGAACCTTAGGCTTTATTCTTTTTTGGTACCTGTAGGTGAAAGGTTAGGAGATTCTCCTTGTTTCATGAGGTAGGCTTGTATCTCTATGAACTTACCTCTTTTACATCTTTTTTCACTGCATCTCAAACATTTTGGATTGTTGTTTTTTCATTTTAAGTTTTCTCCAGGAATTTTTAATTTCTTCTTTGAAACCTTCATTGACCCATTTGCTTAGTAGTATGTTGTTTAACCTCTACATTTTGTGCCCCCCCTTTTTTTTACAGTTCTTTCTTATAATTTATTTCCCTTTTCATACCATTTTGATCAGAAAAGATTCTTGATGGTTTCAATCATCTTAACTTTATTGAGAATTTTTTTGTGGCCTTACATTTGATCTCTCCTGGAGAATGTTATAAGCACTTAAAAAGAATGTGTACTCTGCTGTTTGGATGGAATGTCCTGTATATAAGTATGTGTCTAATGTGTCATAGTTTTATTGATTTCCTCTTGGATTATCTCTCCATTGATGTAAGTGGGTTGTTAAAGTCCCCTACTATGATTGTGCTACTATCAATTTCCCCCTTTCTGTCTGTAACCGTTGCTTTATATATTTAGGCGCTCCATTTTTGGGTGCATAGATATTTACAATTGTTATATCCTCCTGCTGGGCCGATTCCCTTTATCATTACATAATGCTCTTTTTTGTCTCTTATTATAATATTTATTTTATAATCTGCTGTTTCCCTCTAGTGTATTTTTCATTTCAGTTTTTGTGTTCCTTAACTGGTTGTTTTTTTTACTTTTTATCTCTTTGTTGAAGTTTTCACTGAGCTTATTTACTCTTCAGTCTGGTGAGCATCTTCATGACCATTATTTTGAACACTTTATCAAGTAGATTGCTTATCTCTTCTGCTCAGGTTTTATTTCCAAGTTTTTTTTCTTATTCTTTCATTTGGAACACATTTCTTTGTCTTCTCATTTTGTCTGACTTTCTGTGTTTATGAGTCAGGTAGAATAGCTACTTCTCCTAACCTTGAAGAAATGGTCTTGTGTAGTTAAGTTCCTTGTGCAGACTGTGTGCTTGGTAGTTATGGCTAGTTGGCTGGAGCTATAGGTGGGCATGGGTTGGGGGTCTCAGATCACTCCAAAGTGGGGCTGCCTTCATTGGATGGCTGAAACTGAAGTGAGAATGGACAGGTGGTTCCTAGGGCTCTCTACACTGGCAGGACAACCGATGTGAGTACACGCTGGGGTGTCCAAGGACATTCAATGTAGGGAACACCCTGGAAAAATGTCTAGAACTTAGGTGGGCCAGGTGGTCTCATGGTACTCTGTGTAGGGAAATCCCTAGTAGAAGAGCTGGAGCTGAAGCAGGCATAGGCTGGAGGTCCTGGGGATCTCTGCCAGAATGTGCCCGTGTCAGTCCTGTGGGGCTGAAGAAGCTGGTGTGAGTCTGGGGTGTTTTGTGTGCTTTGTGTCTGTGTTGCCTTGGTGAGATGACTGGAGCGGCAGCTGACCCTGTCCTGGGCGCCCCAGTCCACACCGTGCTGAGCTGCCTTAATGGGAAAGCTGGGGCTGCTGTGTGCTGGGGCTCACCAAGACAGCTAGCCACCCAGGGCACGCAGACCCTGCTCTCTTCATACCATCAAGTTGGAGCGAGAATGGAAACAAAGGCATTTATCTGTCCCTCCAAACCTGAAGAGAGTTACAGCAACTCTCCTGTCATTTGGTAGAGTTCTAGGGAAGGTTCCTATATATTCTGGTTGCAGCCCTTAAATACTGCAGCCCCTTTTCTGTGCCCCAGGGTTTTCTGTGTCCAGGGCTGGTATGGGCCAAGGGGTCAGGCTCACTCGGGTGCCAGGCTGGCTACTCTGCTCCCTTCTGCATTATCAAGATGGAGGAGGATCATAAACAATAGCACTCGCCTGCCCCTCCAACCCCAGAGGGAATTTCCTCCACTTGGTAGAGTGCTATTCCTTTATATTCTAGGTGTCCTTTCAAACCATGGCTTTTTTGTTTTCTGTGACCCATGGCAGATCAAGCGTCTTCTGGTCCCTCACTACTACCCTTCCCACTGAAGTTTTCATATTGTTGGCATGGGGTTCCCTTCATTACCAGTCTCCATCTCTCCTGCCATATTATATGCAATCCCTCTACTCTTTATCGTGCAAAAGCTGGTCAGTTGGCCCTCAGTTCTTCAACAGGAATTATTCTATATATATAAATATAAATTTGGAATGGTGAGTTCAGGGTCTTCCTATAACACCATCTTAAACTTCTTGATCTTGAGTTTTTAAAAGTGAAATGTAATAGTATGAAATTATGGAAAATGTTTAAAACTCATTTTGAAGACTATTAAGAAAACAAAGCTTTTAAGAAATAGATTTGACATATCTGATTATTACCCAATCTGTCTTTTTTCAGTGGATATTTTTTATCTAATTAAGGCAAATGTATATGGAAAACAAGAAAGGATATAATATTACACCATAAAATTATTTCAAAATAGCTTCTGATGCATCTCAACAAAGAAATAACAACACACACACAGGTAAAACCATGATGAATTGCAAAACACCTTTTTTTTCTTGCTTTGCAATCATCTATACATTTTATAGTATCCTCTTAGAAGTAGCATTTATGAAGTAGTTGGTAAGCATAAGCATTTTATATGTAAAGATTAGGCAAAAGTCGTATGATTAATAAGAGCTGAGATTTGAACTACTTGAAATCTCTCTTCTATCCTCGCATGAAAATACTTCTTACATACCATGAGTATGTTTAGTGTTGTCATTATTGAGATACATGCTTGGAAGTGGAGCTTCCAGGAAGTAAGAGTCTGACTCAAGAAGCTGAAAATATATTTGAGCATTTGAGTAAGAGTCTGACCTCAAGAAACTGAGAACATATTTGATATACATAAAATTTTAAAATACACTAATTTTGTCATAATGACCAAAGTTTAAAATGAAGATTATAAATCACAATTAGTCCTACCATAATAATAAATAGTAATTGCTTATTCTGATGAACGAAAAAACCTTTGATTAAATACATGTTGTGGACTAAGTTACTATACAAAAACCATGGCTCAGCAAAGTTCTACATTTACTTAATATTTGTATAAAACTCCTGAGGTAGTCGGATAGCTTGAAAAAGTCATCCAAAGGACCAAGTTTCTTCTGTACTGGTGTTTCACCACCTTCTAGGGCATCTCAATGATTTGTATAGTCAATTAGCTCAAGAAAAGAGCTACAGCCAATGGTTTTAGGAGTATGCTTTCCTTCCCCCATAAACTGTATACATATCACTTCTACTCAGATCCCATAAATAAAATATTTAGCTATACCCAGTTGCAAGGGAGACTGGGAAACATAGTATCAGCCTGAGCTGTCATGTTTCCTGTTAAAACTTGGTGTCCAATTCTGAAAAGGACAACAACAACAAAGAATGGATAGTGGAGGGGGCTATTTTATATTTAACTAAACCTACTGATCCCTCATTTCCCCAAAGATTTTAATACTTAATCAATTTTGGTTTATCCAGTTTTTCCCCCACTCATAGTATGTCAGAATTTATTGCTTATGTAATAATAGTCTCTCTTTACCCACTCCCCTCCAAAAAAACCCCCCCCAAAGCAAAACAAAACTAGAGATGACCATATAGTCCATTCTTATATTAATGAGAGGAATTTGACTTAGAGTAGTATATACCCCAAATTTCTTCTGCTAGTCAGTGTTAAAACTAACACATCAATTTAAACTCTGCTTTAAAATTTAAGCTTGAATAAAAGTTTAAAAATATAAAATCATAGATATATTCATATTTTAAACATATTTTTAAATATATTTAAAAACACGTGGAAAAGCTGGTTTTGTTTCTATAGCGAATGGGCTGATTGAAGGTTCCCAACACCTTTGAATTATCTATACTTTCTGGTGTCACTGTCTTTGAATTAGAGCAAGAACACACATTTGATGTAATCAAATACAGGGTTCTTACTGGATTAATTTATTTTTCCTCTAGCCTTTTAGGGGTATCTTGAATAAATCTAAATCAACATTTTTTTTTGCAATGACCTTTCCAAAGCATTTAACTTCCATGGAAATAAGAATTGTCTCTCTCTCTCTTTGCACTTCTATTCCACTGGGTCACAAAATATTTAATTAAACCATGTAAATTCAGTAATAAGCTCAATGAAATAAACATCTTGGGTCCAAATGCAACTGACTTTTACTAAACATAGAAGTCAACCAATTAGCAGATAGGGGAGGGAGCGCTAAAGAAGAGTTGTTTATGGGCCCAGTGCTCTGCGTGCGTCAGTAAGGACTTTATACAAACAGCCTGGGGAGCTTCAGAGAGAGCTGCAGTGCTATGACATGTCGAGTCAAAGTGAGTACTTGTTGCTTGTTCCTATTTTAAAGTTTACCCTTCCTTCCTCTTTGTTTTCACTGTCATCCTCACCATTCATAATTGAAGTTGTGATATAGAGAACACTGTGCTACACATGATGGAATCCCAGAAACTTAATATATGTTCTCTAAATCAGTGGACTTGAAAAACTTATCAGAGAGGAAGGAACACCAAAGGTAGAGCTCTGAAAGCCCGGGGTAAAATCAAGGAGAATTTGGGCTGATTAGGTAAAGTTTTCTGCATTTTTTTTTATATTCTTTCAGACCTTTTAAGAAAAGACAAAGTACTTATTTTATTAAAAAATACCAAATTCTATATAATGCTGTGGATTTCCCACATCAACAAAGTGACCAGATCTATAGAAGTACTAAACAGTTGTTAAAATTACTTAAAATGCAACAGGGGCACCGGAGCCTGGGTGGCTGTCAATTAAGCAACTGAATTCTTGGTTTTGGCTCAGGTCATGATCTTGTGGTTCGTGAGTTCGAGCCCTGCATCAGGCTTTGCCCTGACGGTGTGTAGTCATTTTGGGATTCTCTTTCTTCCTCCCTTTCTGCTCTGTCCTCACTTGTACTATCTTTCTCTCTCTCAAAGTAAATAAACTTAAAAAAACAAATAAAATGCAGACAGAATTTTATTTAACTTGCTTCCAATGCTATAAAAATCGTATCTATAATATTCAACCATATACCATTTAGACATTGAGAGTCTCCCTTAAGTCTCCTAAGAAGAAGCAATTGGACGTGACCAAGAAACATTATAGTGAAGCACAACTTGTGGTCTCTAAATACGTGAAAATGTCTCCTAAGGGTGTCAAAATCACTTACAATTGTTACTATGTTTATCATTAAAATTAATGTAGATACACATAGTTTGTTAGGAAACCATTAAAACAATTATATGAAGGATTTAAAACATAACACTGAAAATTTCTGGGTATAATTTTTAGTGTAAAACCATGATATAAAACTGATGATATAGTTTAACCACAGCTTTGTAAAGAGTCATGTCAAATCCTGAAAGGACATACACTGTAGAGTTAATTGGTGATTTTAATTTTGTTACTACTTGTCACCAATTAAAGATTATTTTATATAAGTATTATATGCATTTCAGTTTTCCCTAGTGTACCATTTAACAGATATATTTTTAAATCTCCACAGCAATTTACAAATTTACAGAATTTTTTATTCTTTAATCTTAGTAAGGATAACTTTTAGTCACAAATAGCTACAGAATGTGAATGGCTCACCCATAGCAGAGGACAAGGACAGCTATTAACACTGTCACCTGTCCATGTCTCACTACATGGCCTGCGCTGTTTACATACCTTAGAAAGCAATATAAACTAGTAAATTTTTTTCTGCCAGGAATGGTATCAGCATATTTAAATGAAGGCCATATTTCCCTATATGTAACATAACTCAAAGTTTTGTCTATAGGATACATTTTTTCAAATATGTAGTAGTAAATGAAAACTTGATTACATGATAGTTATCAACATTCATTCCAGATAATCAAAAGTTCATTTAAGTTGCTTACTTTGTAAAGGTTAAATAACATTTTTATATGCTACTTTGTGATGGAATTCTGTGGTAAAGGTAATGGATTTCATAAAAATGGAAGAGAGAGAATGTAACTAGTAATGGCTGCCCAAGTCCTGAGCAGGTGAGCAAAACATAAATTGCTCTTGCCAACCTGTTTACTGTGTACATTTAGTTCCTGTGCCTCACCTATATTCTTCTTGCCTGACTTTTGTTAGAAAAGGTCAGATTTTGAGTAATTGGCTGAAAGTGTAATTAAAGCTAATTAACAAGTAATGCTTGCAAGACTGCACAATTATAGAAATGAATTTTACAGTGATAAACTACAGCAGTTCCTAAAACACATTTTTCCCAAAGCCTTCTTTAAATTGTTTCTATGAGATAGAATCAAGAGCAGGTGTGAAATTGTATATGTATTTGACAATAAAGTTTTTAAATATTGTTATTTCACCATCCAACTAGCCCAAACCATCTGTCCCTACTGAATTTAAATGGACCATGAAGTTCATTTTACAGATGATACCTCAGAAAATATTGCTTTTCATAGGTAAATGAACTACCTAAAATAGTCATATTTGATTTTTTTAAATGTATGTCTAAAATTTTTATGGCTGCAGCTTAAAACTTTTAATGAAATCAAATTATAAACTATCTGCAAAAGTTTTAAATGTTGAGGAAACATTTTGAAAAATAGAAATTTTTAAATTTAGTAGCATATAAAAATATGCTATTCTTTTTATTTTGATTGCTCACAACCTTATATGTATACAAGTATCTAAAATAATACTATCCCCAATAAAAATGCTTCCCATACACAAAATTCACTTATATATTCATTTATATGTTTATTGGGTTCCATTAGACCCTAAATGTGGACTTTTTCATTGCAAATTTTTACCAACCACGCCTGTTACAAATAGGTAAGTAGAGGGGTGCCTGGGTGGCTCAGTCAGTTAAGCGTCCGACTTTGGCTCAAGTCAGATCTCACGTTCGTGGGTTTGAGCCCCGCGTCAGGCTCTGTGCTGACAGCTCAGAGCCTGGAGCCTGCTTCCGGTTCTGTGTCTCCTTCTCTCTCTGCCCTTCCCCCTCTCATGCTCTGTCTCTCTCTGTATCAAAAATAAATAAAACATTAAGAAAAAATTTAAAAAAAACAAATAGGTAAGTAGAAAGAATAAAGAGAAAGTTCTCATGCTACATATTTCAGGTTTCTTTTTTTTAATTTTTAAAATCTTTATTTATTTTTGAGAGAAAGACATACTCCAAAGCAGTCTCCAGGCTCTGAGCTGTCAGCACAGAGCCCAAAGCAAGGCTCAAACTCACAACCAGTGAATCATGACCTGAGCTGAAGTCAGACACTTGACTGACTGAGCCATCCAGGTGCCCCACTTCTGCTTTATTTTCTTAAAGTGGATTTAAAGATAATAAGTAGCAAGGATACAAAATTTAGTCTTAATATTTCTGCATGCACAGGTGTGAGTAATTACTGATAACATTTTTAGGAAGAGGTTGAAGAAATTGTAACTATGTTGTCTTTTCTATTAACATTTCATGCACATGGCTTTCAAATACCTAACAGTGTTTTCTCCTTTCTCTGGCCATCAAATGAAAATTCTCTAGATACTTAAAGTAAACCTCAGCATCTTCTTTTCTGAGCATCATGGCCAAATATTATGCATAATGGCAGTAAGCATTGGTGGGCAGAGAGGATTTGAGAGCTGAAATCTATGCCCTGAATCATTTCTGATGTTTTCTTCTGCCTCTTTATTTTTTCTGTTTTCTGTTTGTTCTGTCAGTTAATTCTCTCCAAAACTCCTTAGTGCAGTCATTTTCAAATTCCCCACAGCCTCTCCCCAATCTGTGGGTGCTCATTCTTCAAAAATTTTCAAATCCATTTCCTCATTTCACGCCTAGTGATACTTCCTTTGTTCGGACCCACATAAATTCTCACTCTGTTTCAATAATCTATTAATTCTTCTACTGTTTGACAGTTTGTTTCCTTACAATCCATTCTTCTTTTGTCTCGGAATATTTTAATTTTTAAAAACATTTATTTTCAGAGAGCGAGAGAGAGCATGTGCATGCGTGTGAGCAAGTGGGGGAGGGGCAGAGAAGGGAGTGGAGAGCATCCCAAGTAGGCTCAGCACTGTCAGAGCAAAGCTTGATGTGTGGCACGACTTCAAAGTGTGAGATGATGAACTTAGTCAAAATGAAGAGTCAGACACTTAACTGACTGAGCCACCCAGGCACCCCCTTGTCTTCTTTTTTATGACAAAAATCTTCATTTATAGACCTCTCCTTACAGACTTTAATAATTTCTATGTATATTTTGAGAGTACTCTGATAGGTCTTTTTCACATTACATATACAGAACATGAATTAGTGATTATGAACATGAATTAGAATATAGCATCTGATACTGAATGCTTCTTCATTTTTGCCTCATAGTAATGTTGATATCTTTGCATAAAAATGAATTTCCCTTTCTTCATTATCATGTGCCTCCTGGATTCCTCTGTTTCCATCGGTCACCCAGGACTGAAAACAGTGAGCCGCCTTCTCTAATGAATATTACTTAATAAATGATAAAGACTAGACTCCCTTGCAGACTTATTTTACTGTAAAATATATGGACTTTATACAGTATTCCCAAACTTTCAGGGCCTACTAATCACCTGGGATCTTTGTAAAATGCAGATTCTGACTCAGTGGGTTTGGGGTGGGTCCTGAGATTCTAATTACTGAAAGATTTCCAGGTGGTGATCATGCTCAGTGACACTATCAGTTGCTTGAGTATTACTGTCAATGATTACTGTCAATATATGGAACCCAGGAAACTACTACTATGACAAATGGGCTTTCAATTAAAAAAAAAATTTATTGAGCTTTGGTGGCTCCTAGGGGCACTAAGTTGAACAGTACCTGCCCTTTGTCCTCAAAGAGATTACAGTTGGATAAATTAGACAAGCCAAGGATAAAAACTACCATACAGGATAGGAAGTGGTATATATCAACCAACAGAAAGGCACAGAGTGGCGTTCTCAATACAAAGTAGAAACGTGATCTGACATGCCACTTATGTCTGAGGAAAGAAAGAACAACAACAACAAAAAATTTCAGGAAGGATGTGGCATTTAAAGCTCTTTGCAAACAGAATTTCGAAAGGAAAAATATGACAGGAAACAATATCAATAATAAAAAGAATTCTAGATTGAGCAGATTGCTAGAACACGGGCACAAGGGTAGAACAGTGTAAGGCATTGGTAGGAAACATCAAGAAGTCCTGTTTGGCGGTGCTGTTAGGTGAGGGGGATATAGCAGAGCATAGCAAGCAGACTTACCAGAGGTCGAGGAGACAGAAGAATATTTTACAGGTCGCCAGATGGGGAACTGGGACTCTATTCCACATAAGAAAGATCAGTATGATACTCTGCTTTATGCATAGCTTAAATATTTTCAGAACATCTTATATTTATATATTTTTAGACTAATCTAGACCAGTCCTCTCTCTTGAAGCAATAGAGTTGTTGTTGTTGTTGTTTTAAGTTTCTCTATATAGTTCACCAAACATATGTGTAAAATATAGGAATGAAATAATGATCCATTGCCCAATCCTAAGTAACTACTAATAAGATGAATAAATTGTTGCCCACAAAGATATATCAACGTATTAAGACTGGCAAAATAACTATTGTTATAAACACGATTGATGGTATGTAAGGGATTTTATGTAGTGTCTTTATGCACAGCGTATGGATGGCAGAAGCTAAATTTCTTAAGAACATCCTTAAAGATTCCAAGTCTCAGTCACTGACAAGTTCTTATAATAGTATTTCTGTGTAGATATTCTGATTCAATAAGTTAATATGCATAAATATTTGGCTTACCTTAATTTCCCAGGGACTTCTCTGATCTTCTTGATTCTTTATACATCAGAGTCCTTCACTGTAATTCTTTTCTCCCTCAGGTCACCAAATAAAGACAAAATCCAGGTTAAAAATAGGGCTTGCTAAGCAAATTAGATTCATGTCATCCCAAATAAATATGCAATCCAATTAAACATAGTGCTTTTTTTTTTCATTTCTAGACAATCTCGCTATTCTCCTATTCAGATTATTGCTCCTTACATTTTTCCAAAGAAAATTCTGGAGCTGTCACTGTCCAAAAGAATTTGGTACTTTAGCGGATTCCCTTGTTTGCTCTAAATTCCTGCTAGGTTAAATGCTCGTTCCTTGCATCACCCTGACTCAATATTATAAATATGTGCCAAATAAATATGCCTTCTGTTTATTGAGCAAAGGAAGATTCAAAAGGGCATAAAACAATGCTTCAAACTATTCATAATAATGAATTGAAATTACCACCAAAAAAAGCTTTTGGGGAGGTGGTGGTTCAGGATCTGCCCTCCTGGAGGCTCAGAGTAACACAAAGTAATTCCAATTCAAACACCCTCAGAGTAAGGGATAGTACTATCTTATTCCCATTTAAAAGCTATGTTTAGGTATTTTTCTTCCTCCTCATATTTTTTATTTACAATTTCTTGGCTAGCCTAGTGAAGTAGGCATCTGTGAGTTCTCTCTAGAGGCTCTGGTATCTGCAGTTACTACTAGACAATGGAATGAGTCATTTCCCTCAAGTCAACTAGAATTTGAATTTTTAAAAGTCTTTGCTATGTCTGGGAAGAGTTGGGATGGTCTTTATTTTCTTAGAAGAGATTTATTTGAAATCTTCACATTATGAGTGAGCACACATTTGAGACCAATTTTAATGTTTTCCTTGGAAAAATGGTACACTGAAGAGTTAAACATTATCCCAGCAACTGGTTTTCATTAGTAAGGAAGCTGAACTTGAAACGTATGGCTCAGGAATAATAGAGCAGAGGAACCCAATCATGAAAAGGTAACTTCATTATTATTTAGTGTCTATTCACTGACTCATTTTAGTAAACTGTTTTAACCAAAATATGTTGTTAATGCACAAGATATGTATATACAAGTGTATTTATATGTATGTATAGAAAACCATTTTCCCTCCAAAGCAAAGACTACTGATTTGTGTTACGGTGGCAAATTATATAAACTAAATTCATATACAAAATAAATGATGTATAGCTTTAAAAGTTAAAAAAAAGGTATTCCCTTTTATACATTGATAGTGAGAATTAATCAGAACTCCTCCCTTCCCAAAGAGTTTTGAGGCAAATTATCAATTTCTTATAAATAACTTCTGGGCACAGTGTCTTATGTTTATGTCAGTCAGAAATACTTGCTACACTAACGGCACCAAATGTTGAAGGAGTGTGAACAAATGTAACATACTTCTTCTTAGCCAAACTTTCTCAATTTGATCATTCACTTAAAAAAGTGTTTTTGTTTTTTTTTTTTAACATTTATTCATTTTTGAGAGGCACAGAGAGAGGGAGACACAGAATCAGAAGTAGGATTCAGGCTCTGTGCCGTCAGCCCAGAGGCCCATACAGGGCTCAAACCCACAAACCATGAAATCATGACCTGAGCCGAAGTCAGATGCTTAACCAACAAAGCAACCCAGGCTCCCCAATCAATTGCTTTTAAGGAAAATATTTTCCAGTGAGGTCACCATAACCTCTAAATAGCAGGAACTGAGGAGACTGTTAGCATTTTAGAGAAATAAAGTATGTGGAAAAAGTTTGAATCACCCTTTCGGAAAACTAAGAAGCAATGTTCTTAATATTACCAATATTTTAAGCACAGAAGATATATTGTCAAAAAATGTTAACCAATTTTATACATTATAAGTTTAAGAAGTTGCACCCACTCAATGTTTTTCAACCCCATATTGCTTAACTCAGAGTTAGTCTAAAATAACCATAAACCAAGACACCATTGGCTATTATTAATAATGATGACCATAAAAGAGTATGTGTTTAAAGCCTTTTTAAAGTGTATTCAAATGACCTTTATAAAACTCTAGAATACCAAGGATTATGCATGTTGACAGTGAGTGAGATGGAATAACCAGAGATAAAAAGGATTTTTGATCTTAGGCAAAAAGACATCCAGGAAGGATTTAACCATAAAACATATTTTTTGCAGCAACATAAAACTAAAGAGATTTATAAATCTTTCCCTCTCTCCTCACAGTTTACCTCAGAAGAGAAATCATTCACAGAAGATAAGTATAATCTGGAGAAATCACAGGGAACATTTCACCTTTTGTAATTATTTTTGAGTTTCAATTAAAATTTGCTGTATGTATTTTTCCTTAGCTTAAATGGTTGAAGAAAATTAAGTAACAGCTGATAAAGTCTGAGTTCAGTTTTCAAAGAATCTTTTGAATAGTACCTCTAATACCTACGTAGTCAAAGGATATAGTGTCCCATGAAAGAGAGTGGAAAGGAGGCCTGGTTTGAATTGGAGGATCAAGTTACCTTTGGGGAAGAATCCTCTAAGCTGAGATCCGAACAATTTAAGGTGGAAAGAATAGAAGGCTTAATAGCAAAGTTGAAAAAGAGGTTGGTGGGTTTGGACAACAGAAAGAGGCTATGTGCTAAGAGAATAGAGATGTAAGAATATAAAATTAACTTAGAGACTTAGGCCCAGATGATAAAGAGAGCTTTATAGGCCAAGGACAAGAATTTGGATTTTATTTCAAATATAACAGAAAGCTTATAGGGGTTGCGTGAAGGGTAGTGACCTAATCTAACAAAAATTAAAAATCTATGGCAACTACTGTTATTTGAAACACTGAACTGAAAGGGACAAAAAGGTGGAAATGAGAGATGCTAGCATGCATATCTATTAGACTAGACTAAGGAGAGATGGTGGTGTTTTTGACCAAGGTGGTAGCAATTAGTGACAGAAAAAGCCAGTAGGATTTAAGATACCCTTTGAGATTTGGTGAGGATAGACTTTGAAAGTAAAATAAAGGATGTGTCAAAAATGCTCAGTTTCTGTTGTGGCAAAGTACATCAATCTGGGTGCGTTTAATTAAGAAATTAAATTGTCCTTCATTCAACCCCTATCAATGATTAAAAGTAGGGTCGTGATATCTCCAACTACTACTGTTGCACTGTTTATTGCTCCCTTTAATTTTGTCAGTTTTTGCTTCATGTATTTTAGGGCTCTGCTATCAGGTACATACATGTACTTTTGTCTTCCTGGTAAATTGATCATTTTGTCATTATAAAACATCTGCCTCTGGAAACAATTTTTGTCTTAAAGTCTATTCTGTCTGATATTAATATGGCTTCCTAAACCATTTTTTGATTAGTGCCTTTATATTAATCTTTCCACTCCTTTACTTTCAATCTACTTGTGCCTTTAAAACTAAGTATCTTTTGTAAGCAGCAAACAGGTGGGTAATTTTTAAATTCATCTTCTAGTCTCTGCCATTTGATTTATAGTGTTACTCCATTTAATATAACTATGGATAAAGGAAGACTTACATCTACTATTCACTTTGTCTTATGCCTTTTTTTGTTTGTTTGTTTCCTCTATTCCCTCATTACTGCCTTCTGTGTTAGATACTTCTTACCATACCATTTAAATTTTCTTATTGTTTGTATTTTTTGAGGGTTTAGTTTTATGGTTGTCCTGGAGATTACAGTTAGTATCTTAATCTAGTTTACATTGGTATTCATTGGATTTCATTTCAATAGCATACAATACTGTGTTCTAAGAGAGATCTAGTCTTCTTCTTCCTTTGTACTATAATTATCATACAAATTACATTTTGTGCACTATAAGCCTGTCCACACAGTTGTATAATTATTGCTCTATGTATCTGCTTTTAAATAAGATAGTAGAAAATAGTTAAAAAGACATTTACTCTTTTTACCTATGTAGTTATGTTTACAGATGTGTCAAAAATGCTCGGTTTCTGTTGTGTCAAAGTACATCAATCTAGGCGCGTTTAATTAAGAAATTAAATTGTCCTTCATTTAACCCCTATCAGTGATTAAAAGTAGGGTAGTGATATCTCCAACTATTATTGTTGCGCTGTTTATTGCTCCCTTTAATTTTGTCAGTTTTTGCTTTTCATTTCTTCATGTAGTTTCAAGTAACTGTCTCATGCTGAGGCACTCTCTCTAGTGATTATTATAGGGCAGAATTACTACCGGTAGATTCTTGTAGTTTTTTCTTGAAATTTCTCCATTTTTTGAAGAATAGTTTTGCTGGCTCTAGAATTCTTAGTTTATAGACTATTTTTAATGTTTTGACTATGTCATCCCATTGCTTTCTGGACTCCATGATTTCTGATAAGAAATCAGCTTTTATTCTTATTGAGAAGTGGTTTTATACAAGTTGTTTTCCTCTTGTTGCTTTCTAGATTTTGTTTCCATCTTTGACTTTTCTCTATTAGACTAGGATATGTCTAGGTGTGACTTTTTGAGTGTATTTTACTGGAGCTCATTGATAATCCAATTGGTAATCTCATCCAATGAAATGAATATTCTTTCATCAAATTTGGGAAGTCTCTGACCAATGTTTCTTAAGAACTTTTTCTGTTTTTTCTCCTTTTTATTCATTTGATGACATTTCAAATATGTGTATATTGGGATGCTTATTGGTAGCCCTTTAGTCTGAGGTACTTTTCAGTTTTTTCACTCCTTCCCTTTCTGCTCCTAATACTGGATAATTTTTCTTGAACTACCAAGTTTGATGATTCTTTCTCATGCCGGCTACACTCTTGATTTTGAGTTCCTCTACTAAATTGTTCTATTCAGTTATTGTGACTTTCAACTACAGAACTATTTCTATTTTGTTCTTTAAGATTGTGTTGATCTCTTTTTCATATTCTTGGTCTGGTGCTGTTGTCATGTTTTTCATTATTTAGTTATTTTCATCCTTTAAATATTTATAATGGGTGATTTAAAATCTTTTTGTACTAAAATTTGAGTCCCACAAGGGACATTACTCTAAGGATTCTTTTTGCCATTTCATGTTGCACACTTGTTTTGTTTTCATTCCCTTTTATTTTTTTTTTGCAGGTCTTAAAATTTTGGGTTGAAACTGGACATTGTAACAACTTTGATATCAAGTCCCCCTACCCTGATTTCATTGTTAGTGGGATTTTGTTGTCACTGCTGTTCATCTCATTGCTGTGTATTTGTTCAGAGATTTACCTGGACTAATTCAATACTGAATTTCCTTCAATATGCAACCAATCCTGCTGGATTTAAAAAAAAACGTTTAAAATGTTTTTAATTTAAAATAATTCTTAAATTGTTAAACCAAGCATCTTTTGAGTCATCCCTGATTCACTGTCATTTAGTGGTCAGCCAGTGCAATGTTGGATGAGATGTCCTCATACCTTGGCTGTATATCTTCTGCCTTTGCCAAGGGATTCCGTAAGAAGGCAAACTTCGGATATTTATAAGACAGCCTTTCACTTTCTACCTGGTCAGGGCCTTATGTTTGTCCAGAAATTAGTGGAGCTTTCTTCTTCACCAAGTCTTTCGAGGGCTGTGTGCATATTTACACAGTCTTTTAGACGTTCAGAAATATATTGGAGCTTTACAAATTTTCTGACAGCCATTTTGTTCTCGAAGATTTCCTTTTCAATTCTTGGTCACGCTTTTTTGCTCCAACTGAAATAATAGTTTTACTTAGTTGCAGTGTTGTGAGCAGATTACAACTGTTTCAGTAATGGCCCAACAGTAGTACTCCTCTCCCCGCCTTGATTAAACTGAAATATGAGTGAAATAAAAAGGCTATAATAGCACAATAATAGAGATTTTCCATGGAGCTGGATGTTCAAACATGGTATCGACTGTGTTTTGGAGATGGTGTTTCTCATAGAGCTGCAAGAGTTCAGGCTTGTCAATTGGCTGCAAGACTTGGCTATTTGAGGCTATTGTACCAGTAGGATCTGGAGAGGAGGGCGATGGGAAGAACGCCAACTTAAAATGTGACAGACACCCCCTGTCTAAAGCAGTACAGTAATTTCTCTTGCCTAGATGATTTTCTTTGTTGTTCTGATCATTCCTGTTCGCTCAATTGGTGAAGAAGGCCTTCCCTAGCATAAAGAGTACAAGCTGGCTGAACACAATATCCAGCACTGGACAGAGGGAATAGACAGTATTTTATTAGTCACCTCAAAGCACAACTCATGGGAAGAGGACACTGCATGTCATGCATGGTCACATAGAGGTGGTACTTGGAAACAGAGTGAACCTGAAATGGCTGTGGGAGTTAGACTTTGTAATAATGGTGGGGGGTGGGGTGCAGGGGGAGGGTGGCTGATTCTCTCAGGAGGATACATACAACTCATTTGTCTGAATAATTTTGCTGGCTGCTTGGAAGATGAAACCAGTTAGGTTGAGGGCCAGGTAGAGTGCAGCTGGTGGGGAGTTACCTGGGCAGGAACCTTCCTGGTTGGGCAGAGTAAGAGAGTAGAGGTAAGAGTAGAGGAACTCATGGCTCAAATTCCAGCTGCCTTACACTATCTTAGGCCTTAGAATACAGCTCCATGGCTTTGGGTAATATGGAGAGTTCTAGAAATTGGCTAATTTTAATTGTTGTGTCAGTATTTTTGTCTTTGTGTGTGTGTGTGTGTGTGTGTGTGTGTGTGTGTGAGAAAGAATGAGTAGTTCAGAGATTCTTGGCCATCCTGAACATTAATGTCCATTTTTCCTTGATTTGAACATTAGAATTGGGTCATTTGTTTATGGAAGGCCTAACATTAAATGGAATCAGCCATTGGGACTTCAGAAAAACCTTGATCAAAGTGATCTTTCTCAAAGGGCTATCATTCTGCTTGGAATTTTTCCAATGTGCCAGTTCTTTGTGTAGATAAGACAGGAAATAGGGACACACAAAACACATGTGGTGCATAAAATTAAAAGGTATTATTTTAAAATGATATTTTAAATTATTTAAATGAAGTTTTCCCATCTGTGTGATTTGGTAAAAGTGATAATCATTGCTTGTCTCCATATTATATATTTTAGAAATACATAATACATATATAATATGTAATGATATATTTGAACACTCAGAGGGATGAAAAGTCTTTTTAAAATGGTTTACCATTAACAATGATAATTTAGAGTCATGGCATAATGCCATCATCAGACAGTAATAATCCAGTCAGGAATAATTTCTAAGAGAGGAAATATAGCTTATGAGAAACAGCAAGACCTTGAGGGTAATAATATCTCTGTGTCTTAATTCAGCATTTTTATCCTATATTTGAGTCTCTGTTTCTATATTTTTATTTATTTTAGGGTTTTTTTTTCTGTTTTTTACTTATTTTTGAGAGACATGGAGAGACAGCATGAGAAGGGGAGGGACAGAGAGAGAGAGAGACACAGAATCTGAAGCAGGCTCCAGGCTCTGAGCTAGCTGTCATCACAGACCCTGACACGGGCTTGAACCCAGGAACCGTGAGATCATGACCTGAGCCAAAGCTGGATTCTTAACCAACTGAGCCACCCAGACGACCCTCTATACTATTAAAAGTGGAAATGATAAAACAGTATAGGGTTGTTGTAAGATTTAAATAAGATAATGCATTAAAGTGTAGGCACTTAGTACATTCTCAATAAATGTTAGGTCATCTTCCTTTCCACAGCAGAAGTCAAGGAAGGCTGAACTGGTATACAGTGATAATATTGCTGTGGGTGAGTGCAGAGAAGGGAATTACATGCAGAGCGGCCTCATGGGGGACTTGGTGGTGGGCGCTGTTCAGAGAGAGGAGCACTAAGGAATCCAAGATGTTGCAAAACCCATCACTGATTTCACTTTGTGATTTTACGCAGACCTGGTTTACGATCACTAGTCCATAAACAAATGGATTTTTTCAGTTTTATTTTTTCAATCACACTTAATCTACCCTTATCCCACATTTATTCTAAAGTTATCCTATACTTCTATGTTTACCCTATACTTAGACTTTTCTGTTTGATTGTTATAAATGCTTAGGTCTTTGGCTATTAATCTATTATCAAACACTACAAAATATTTCTATAACTTCAGTAGTATTCTTTCTTATACATCTGTAATTTTCCTAAATAGTTTCAGGAATCCCATAGTGGATGTCAGATGCCCCATGCTTGGGGTGTTTTTCCTTGCCTCTTCTACTTTTGGCATCATTGTTCATCTGAGACCTTGCCTCCTAGCAATAAATTTGTATTTATAATGAAAACCTTCATCTGTATATACATTCTATCTGTGTACAGATTAATGTACCTATATCTTTTATATAAGGTTACATATAAAATTATACATATATATATATAAATCATAAATTATAAGAGAAAATTCTAGTTTAAGCTCTAGGTACTCTCTATGCCAGTTGTCATTTGACTTGGTTTCTACTTTTATTGGTAATGTGAAAAGTTAAAAAGAGTTACTATAGAGCGGATAGTCTTTAAAATTTCTATACTTTAGCAAATTATTAAATATTATAGCCAGTTTCAGGAACTGAGTAGTTTTCTTATTAAGTCTGAAATACTCATAAAATTTAATTCTTAACTATGTGTGCTTAATGCGACACAAAATTCCTACAACCATTGACTAATGTGAAGTATGCTTTCTAACGCTATTATGTGGATGAGAAATCCAGCTGCTTCTCTTGCTGCAGTAGATTTGGAATAAAAGCTCTAATCATGGTTCCCAAAGAAAAAAAATAAACCGTATTCTAAAGGGCTGTGTGTTTCCCCACCCCCCAGAAAAAAAAAAAAAAGTAGCCCTGGAAAGACTTGTGCGTGCTTTGTCATTTCTGCAAAACTGTGAAAACACCAAAGCAGCTCGTTTACTCATCCTTGCTTTCCCCAGATGGCTGAGTTCCCACTAACTCGCCAGAGAATGAGACGCAGACCCAGTGCCTCCACATGTCATTTTGACAGGACATAATGTCCGATCTTGTTTGTGTACGCCCTTCCCTTCGATCTCAAGGCTGCTTCACTACTGGTGGTCTGCCCGTGTGCAACGCAGATGTTGCGCTCTCTCCACTGCACGCTTTATTTTTCAAGTAGCTTCAGCGAGCATATGTTTCCATGTGAGCCTGTTCCTTCCTTCTCCCAACACCTTCTTGTGCTACGTAAACAATCTTCATCTGCCCCCTCAGATCTGGGGCACACGAGACTTTCACAGATGTCAATTTCTTTTTCAACCTTTTTGCCTCTGGTGAGCACGGTCTTCAGATAATGTCTCCCTTCCTTCTCTGTTCCAAATGACTCGGAATGCAGATTTTTTTCCTCCTTTCAACTCAGTTTCCTTCTGTGACCCCAGCATGTTTTCGTCCCCTTTCTTCTAAGTCTTTGTACTAGCTCTCCACATGGGATCAAGGAGAAGCCCTTCCTGCTCCTCATTTTATTCTCCTTACAACTGTTTGGTCTGCAAGAACAGGGAGAGACAAGTTCACACGTTAAATATTTTACATGCGTGGCCACCTGTATTTGTCTGATTTGTTTCTTTGACTTTTGATTTTTTTCCCCCTCATCCTTTGATGTGGTTGCTTCTATGTGGTTTTTCAGTTTTACGAGTTGATTACAAAGAAGAACCCTGCAAATATGTATATAGAAACCTCTCACATATAATTACATATAAAACATCAGGGTAACACTTTAATATCAATTTTGTTTTCTTTCATTTATGCAACACGTATTAAGCATGGGCTATGTGCCAGAAATTCCTCTGGGTAACAGCATTAGGATAGTAAAGAAAATAGAAAAGGTCTTTCTTTAAAGTTTTTTCATTATTGAGAGACAGAGTGTGAGTGGGGGAGGGGCGCTGAGACAGGGAGACACAGAATTCAAAGCAGGCTCCGGGCTCTGAGCTGTCAGCACAGAGCTTGATGTGGGACTCAAACCCATGGACCGTGAGATCATGACCAGAGCTGAAGTCAGACACCTAACTGACTGAGCCACCCAGGCGCCTCAATAAGGTTTCTCTTTTTAAGGAATTTATATTCTAGTATGAGAGATAGATAATAAATATATGAAAGATTAAGATAATTATGATAGGATGCCAACCGAGTTAAAATCTCAATGATAAACAGGAGTCTAGATGCACAAATCAGGGCAAGTAATTCAAGGGGGAAGGAACAAGTGCAAAGTCCCTACAGAAGAACTGACAATGGCTTGGGTGAGAAACAGACGAGAGGTCTGTAGGGTCATAATGTGCATGGCAGAGAAGGGGAGATGCTGCTGGAACGGAGGTCTGGGGCAAGATCATTAAGACCTCTTGAAGGTAGGGTAAGAATTTTTAGTTTCATTCCAAATACCCTTGAGAAGCCACAGAAGCTTTAAAGCAGGAAGTCACATGATCCAACTGACATTTCTGGCGCTGTGATAATTTCTTACAGTGCACTGGGAGGTAAGGGAAAGGCCAGACATACAATGTGGATTCTTTTTTTTTTTTTTAATGCGTTACATTTTTTAATTTTTAAAGACCTCATTTAAAAGATAAAAGGTTTTAGATTTACAAAATTGAAGGAAGGTACTGAGATTTCCTTTCTGTATCTTGCCCCCACACATGCATAGCCTCCTGCATTACTCTATAACTGATGAATCTAAATCGACATATCATAATCGCTCAAAGCCCATAACTTACCTTATGCCTCATTCTTGGTGTTGTACATCTTAATGTTTTAGACAAATCTATAATGACATGTATCTATCATAGTACCGTAGAGAGGATTTTCACTGCCCTAAAAAAATCTGTGTTCTACATAGGAGTCCCTTCCCCTTCTGCCCTGAAAAACCACCGACCTTTTTTTGTCTCCATAGTTTTGCCTCTTCTACAATGTCAAATACAGTTGACCCTTGAAAAACATGGGTTTGAACTATGCAGGTCCGCTGATACATGATTTCTTTTTATAAATATGGCATAGTAAGTTAATTTTCTCTTATGATTCTCTTAATATTTTCTTTTCTCTAGCTTGTAAAAATGTATTATATAATACATACAACAAAGAATGTTAATAGATTGTTTATGTTATTGATAAGTCTCAGAAGCAGGCTGAGTTTTGAGGGGAGTCAAAAGTTATACATGGATTTTGAACTGGGCAGGGGGTTAGTGTTCCTACCCCCCCCCCACTCTTCAAGGATCAGCTGTAGTTGGTATCATGATCTGTAGCTTTTCAGACTGCTTTCTTTCACTTAGTAATACATATTTCAGGTTCCTTCATATCTCTTCATAATTCAATAGATTTTTTTAAATAGTTTATTGTCAAATTGGTTTCCATACAACACCCAGTGCTCTTCCCATAAGTGCCCTCCTCCATCACCACCACCTCTTCCCCCCCTCCCCCTTTCCCTTCAACCCTCAGTTCATTTTCAGCATTCAATAGTCTCTCAAGTTTTGCATCCCTCTCTCTCCCCAACTCTCTTTCCCTCTTCCCCTCCCCATGGTCCTCCATTAGGGTTCGCCTGTTCTCCTGTTAGACCTATGAGTGGAAACATATGGTATCTGTCCTTCTCTGCCTGATTTATTTCGCTTAGCATGACACCCTCAAGGTCCATCCACTTTCCTACAAATGGCCAGATTTCATTCTTTCTCATTGCCATGTAATACTCCATTGTATAGATAAACCACATCTTCTTGATCCATTCATCAGGTGATGGACATTTAGGCTCTTTCCATGATTTGGCTATTGTAGAAAGTGCCGCTATGAACATTGGGGTACATGTGCCCCTATGCATCAGCCCTTCTGTATCCCTTGGGTAAATCCCTAGCAGTGCTATTGTTGGGTCATAAGGGAGTTCTATGGATAGTTTTTTGAGGAACCTCCACACTGTTTTCCAGAGCAGCTGCACCAGTTAACATTCCCACAAACAGTGTAGGAGGGTGCCTATCTCTCCACACCCTCGCCAGAATCTGTAGTCTCTTGATTTGTTCATTTTAGCCATTCTGACTGGCGTGAGGTGGTATCTCAGTGTGGTTTTGATTTGTGTTTCCTTGATGATGAGTGATGTTGAGCATTGTTTCATGTGCCTGTAGGCCATCTGGCTGTCCTCTTTGGAGAAGTGTCTGTTCATGTCTTCTGCCCATTTCTTCACTGGGTTATTTGTTTTGTGGGTGTGAAGTTCGGTGAGTTCTTTGTATATTTTAGATACTGGCCCTTTTCGATAGCTCTTTCTTTTTTAGCAGTGACTAATATTCCACTGTTTGAATGTCCTATATTTTATAATTTAACACCCTTAGTGGTGATTAACCACCAAATGATTTCAGAGAAGATTTTTGGTAACTCTTGTGTTTTTTCCATCTCTCCTTTTAATCTGCCTGTGGTATTTTTAGTAGAATGATGATTAGCTCTCCTTATTTCAAATTCAGATCTCTTACCTTGGCATATGGAGATTTTGGAAATTTTACCCTTGAACCTCTTTCCTTACTTCAGGATGTTCCCCCCTCCCATCACCCTGACATTGCACTGTAACCTTCAGCTCTACTGAGCCCTGTCCCGTTTCTTCACCAGGCCTTGCTCCTCCTCTCTGCACATCCTGCTCCCTACCCTAGAAATGATCTTCTCCCCACACAGTTTGGGAAGCATCTACCACCCCCCAACCCCCGAGAGCTTTCTGCTGCCTTGCTGACCACCTTGTGTGTGCTCTCCCTGTACTCTGCAAAGACTTATTTTTAAGTTTTATTTATTTTTGAGAGAGACAGACAGTGTATCCTTAGAGGAGGCGCAGAGAGAGAGAATCCAAAAGAGGCTCCAGGCTCTGAGCTGTCAGCACAGAGCCGGATGCAGGACTTGAATATAGGAACCATGAGATCACGACCTGAGCCAAAGTCAGATGCCTAAGCGACTGAGCCACCCTGGAGTCCTTGCACAGGCTTCTTATAAAAGCTCCCAAACATAAATAATATCTATGAATTTGTAGAGAAGACTGGGAAACCTGGGGGGTTGGCAAGGACCAACATTAGGAAGGACTGTGAGGGCAGGTTAAGGACTTGTGGACTTTAAAGACTGTGGAGGGAATCTTGAATTCCAGTATGAGGGTAACAAGATCAGATGGGCCCTTTAGGGCAAACTTTAGGACGTTCACTCTGGCTATATACTGGCAAGAGGCGCAGGTGGGATACAAAATGAGACTGGAAGCCGGCTGTTGCATTAGGCTGGATAGGACACGACGGAAACTTAAAGCCTTCACGTGCACACCCCGAGAACTAAGGAGGGAATAGGGAGGAAAGGATGGGTTCGGGAAGGCTTAAGACATTCCTTAACCAATGAGCGGTATGTAGGGGACAGCAATTCAGTGAGAGAAAGTGGAGGAGATAATGGAAGGAAGGTCCCCTCCCATTTCTGTTGAGTATCACGGAAGATAGTGGTACAAGTCACTAATATCGGCATGTGGAATACACATTTGGAAGGTATCTCTTCATAACACCCATTTTAACACCACTCCTAAATTATTTTATGTGCCAACACGGTGTTTTCAGTATTACAAATTAGTCTTTTGTTCTCTTGTTTGCCTTTATTTTTACATTATAATTTATTTTTTTAATGTTTATTTACCTTTGAGAGAGAAAGAAAGAGCGTGAACGGGAGAGGAGCGGAGAGAGACAGAGACCGAAGCAGACTTGAGGCTCTTAGCTGTCAGCAAAGAGCCCTACCAGGGGTGGGGGTGGGGGTGAACTCACAAACCATGAGATCGTGACCTGAGCCCAAGCGGACACTTAACCGACTGAGCCACCTACGTGTCCCAGTTTTACTTGTATAATATAAAGTAATTTGGGGTCTCCTAACTAGCTGTAGTAGTGCCGCGGCGGAAGAATTAGGCCTTTCCATACTCTCGTCACATAGCTGGGAAAACAGTGTTCCCTAGTGGGCAGCGCTGTGATAGGAGCCAGCTGGAGGAGACCTAGAAAACGCTGCTTGGAGTCTCAGAAGAAATTAAGGCAGGGGCGCATACGGATTTGGGCTTGCTCCTCAGTACCTCACCATCTCATCACATCTCTGTTGTCCTGCTACCTAATTAATTCCTTGATTTCTACTTAATAGACACCCAGTAACTATTTCCTTACTATTTCATATTCTCCTCACAAATGGGCAATAGTAAGCTTTCTTCAACTGATAAAAAAAAAAAAAGAGGTTTTAGATTCTTCTGTACTTGTGAAGCTTTGCCAGTTTGTTTTTTTGTTGCCATTTTTTAGTAAACTTCCTCTTTTGCCATGGATTTTTTTTTAAACTGAAGAAAACGCCACATTGATATTTGTTTACCAGGAGTACATGCTTTGTTTTGTATCCCCCAACTTACTTTTAAATTTGACTCCATAAATGTATTTGTCCATTTAAGACACTTTGCGAATATTTTTGGAGTACAAATGACATTTACTCTAATAGGAGGAAGCTGGGGATTTGGTAACATCAACTAAAACATCATTGCCAAATCACACAGTGATTTAAAACTACATTTATTTAACAAATAGTTACTGAGCCTCTGTAATGTCCCAAAGCACAAAATTGCTGGCCTGAAGGAGCCTGCATTCTAGAGGGGGAAGAGCAGATAATGAACCAAATAAAGACTAAAGTAAAAAAAATAGGAAGGGGGACAGTGCCGGTTTATGACAGTTGTGTGAGCGTATTTATCAATATCATCCTTTCCACTTTCCAATTGTGCCAAATGGAAAATAAGTTATGTGGTCGAACTAGGCACTGGGTATTAGATGGGGAGGAGATGCAATTTTAGCTGGTGTAACCAGGGAAGGCCTCACAGAGAAAAAATGACATGTAAGACCCAAAGAAGATGAAGAGGAGGATACTGCAGACATCTTGGGATAGTTTGCAGTAAGAGGGAAGAGCAGGCGCAAAGGTCCTGAAATGCATTCATACGTGGTGTGTTTCAGGAACAAGACAAAGGGCACCATGGTTCAAAGAGGGTTTAAGGATGAGAGTAGAAGTGGATGGGCACTAAGAAATAAGTGAAAGTTAGGGCGTGTAGACCTAAAGCCTTTTCAATCCTTGTAGACTGAATGAGGTGGAAGCCATTGCAGGATTTTCAGCAAATGAGTTACTTGTTCTGATTTATACTTTAATAGGATCATTGTGCCTGCTGTGTGGAGAAGACTCTAGGGAAGGGATCAATGCAAGGAGACTAAGACTTAGACTCACCCAGACTGGAAATGTTGCTGCTCAAAATGAAAGGGTAGCAGTTGAAAGAATGAGAAATGGTTGGCTTTTTGAATACGTGGCTATAAGTAAAAAGAATGAGTAAAACATGCCTTTGAATTTAGGCTTGAGCCACTAGAGGAATGGGATTCTTTTTTCATTGACATGGAAAAACTGTGAGATGAGAGTAGGTTTGGTGGCAAATTGAGAATCTCTGTATAAGGTATATTAAATTTGAGAGGTCCATTCATATCCATGCGGAGTCAAGTAGGCCGGAAGACCTGGAGAATCATAATTCTACAGATAACATTAAGAGCCTTGATGCTAGGGGCGCCTGAGCTCAGTCAGTGAAGCATCTGACTTCAGCTCAGGTCATGATCTCACAGTTAGTGAGTTTGAGTTTTGTGTTGGGCTCTGTACTGACCACTCAGAGCTTGGAGCCTGCTTCGGATTCTGTGTCTCCCTCTTTCTCTCTGCCCCTCCCCCACACTGTTCTGTCTCTCTCAAAAATAAACCTTAAAAAAATAAGTTGAGTCATGACACTAGATGAAATCACAAAGAATGAGTACAAATAGGAAAGAAAAGGTGGTTATGGGTCAATCCCCAGAACACTTCTATGATTAAAGGTTGAGATATGGAAGAATAATCAAAATAAAGATATTTTCAGACAGGTTGAAAACAATCCTCAAATGGTAGGATTATGAATAGTTTTCCACTTTTCCTATTTTCTAAAATTAATAGGAAACACATTTTTGTATTTTTAAAATTTGATTTGTACTCTGTAAAACAGTGTTAAGTTCAGTGAGTTTTTATAATTTATGTAAGCTTTTATATTAACTATTTCCATTACCCCCCAAATCCTCCCAAGGCCTTTTCTGATCTATTTCTACCCCAAAACTGTGTAACAAATTTCTGACTTCTATCATTGTAGATTGTTTTGCTTTTCCTCAGCATAATGTCTACAATATACATAATTATGCTTTGTCCACGTATCAGTTATTGTTCTTATTCACTGCTGGATAGTGTTCTTTGTATGAATAAAACATGATTGGTTTATCATTCTTCTGATGAGCATTTGGGTTGTTTCCAGCTTTAGGCTATTTTGAATAAGACTGCTATGGACCTCATTGTACAAACATTTTTGTGGCCATGTGTTTGCATTCTGTTTGGATAGTTACCTAGGTGTAGAATTGCGGGACAGAGAGGTGATGTAATCTAACTTTTTAAGAAACAGTCAACATGTTTTGAAAGAACAATTATACCATTTTACCATCTATATGTAAAATATTTGAAAGAGGAAATGGGGTAAATGGTTTAGAAAACAACTAAAACCGAGTTATATAATTTTCATATTCAGTATACTCTTTAATATGTATCCTTGATCTAAAATCTTGTCAAAATACGACGTGGTAGTTTTTGAATGGCAGTTAACATGGCAGTTTTTAGAAGATGCAGCTTGATATGTAGTGAACAAAGTATTATATGCAAATTACTTTAATAAGCTCTTGGCTCACACAGAGATGAGAAGGAACGTTCTCAGGCCCCTAGCTTAGGTGAGACGTACATTCTCAACTGCAGTGATCCATGGTTGTGTTCTGTACCCATCTTTCAATTTTTAACTTTTTTAAAATTCCATCTTCATCCATTTGAATTAAAGTATTTAAGACCTAGAGACTGAGTAATACAGATAACCCGGAGAAAGTCCTTCCTCACTGACCAGTTGTAAGAAGCACAGATCGAAGGCTCTGTTGTTTAAACAGAAGGGGTTGCAGCAGCTGAGGGAAATTAAGCAGAGTGCCTCCGGTCTTCTGTCTATCATGACATGTAGGATAAGAATGTGCCTTCAGATGTGTTTAAATAAACACTTACACTGATGCTCCCTCCAGTGCATTTTAATTTTTCAGTATTTAAATGTGACTATTTTAATGAGGTTATAGTTTTGATAAATACTGAATGTTGAATACTAATTACCATGAGGTCTTAAGCTCTGTACTCTATATAAAACTCAGGAAAGAGCCTTTCCTGTGTAGTTTAAATCACTAGTTAAAGTTGAATTTCTACCTAGAAACAGAGTAGGAAAAGTGTTAAATCAACGGGAAGGGAGGGCCTTGTGTCTCATGCCCCCAGGTACATTTAATGCATCTGGAGATGGTTTTCCTTGCTACAACTTGGGGGTGTAATGCCCAAGATTTCAATATCACCCCCAAAAACCAGAGACCACCAGGGAGACCGAGTCACGCATGCAAAGCCGGTTTATTACGTCTTAGGCTCGCCGGGCCTAAGTTCGGTCTCAGCCTTCACCAACGCAGTGGATCCGTGCTGAGAGCCCCGAACAAGGGCTGAGTAGGGTTTATATGGGGTTTGGGAAGGGGGAGTTACAAGAAATTGTGACATCCAATCATCATTGTATAACAGCATTGGCAGCAACTCTAACCATACACATTGTTCAGAGCATTCGTTACTTTTGGCAGGACCCAATCGCAATTTTTAGGGTATCTTTGAAATTAACCAATTACAGAGTGAGTTCAGGGTCTTGTTTGGTGACTATCGGGTTAACTTTAACATTAGGTAGCAGGGTCCTATCTAAAGTTCCCATCTGTAGGCCTCACCTTTAGGGATGTGGCGAGAGGTAGCTGGCCTTCCCTGACTGGATACCGCAAAGTGGTCTTTTCTGCCTCGGGTAATGTGTAACCGCCTAATAGTTCCAGAGAGACTGACCCTTAGGCCTTCTAGTTTAGAGGGGGACCTCTGTCATGGAATCTGTTAGGTTCAGCCTTACAGGGGCTGGTGCTATTGGTATCTAATGCGTACAGGCCAGGGATGATGCTAAAACCCCACAATGCCCAGGACAGTAAGGAGTTATCTAGCTCTAAAAGTCATGCCACTGTTCAGAAACTTGTGTTAAAAAATTTGTGTAAGTCTAAGGCGAATACATACACTTAAAAACTAAAATTACAAATCTGATGATATTAAATATTAGGAGATTGGAGTTTATAACCTATTATTAAAAAAGACCGGGCATAGGACCTACCCTCGAGGGTAGAACCAAAATAAGTAGAAAAAATAGGTGTTCAAATGTATGGTGAGTGTTGCTTTGGTTTAGGGATTTGGAAATGAAGATTCTTAGAGGAAATATTGGGGTCTCAGTCAAGCTACAAGGGAAGGGTAAGTTGCTATTTTAACTTATTCTTAGGGCACAGTGCTTTACTAAAATGTGAATGTTCTCTGAACCACACTGTTGAAATACCTCCTGTCTATCATGACATGCTTGTTTCTCTCTTTTTTTAAAGTGCATTTATTTAAGAGGGAGAGCAAGTGTGAGCAGGGGAGGGGAAGAAAGAAAGGGAGAGAATCTCAAACAGGCTCTGCACTGCAAGCACAAAAGCCTGATACTGGGCTTGAACTCATGAACCATGAGATTATTGCCTGAGCCAAAATCAAGAGTTAGATGCTTAACCAAATGAGCTTCCCAGGTGTCCCTCTTCTAATACTATGAAAAACTTAAAATTGTTATCATTGTTTACCATCTGTTCATCCCATTGGACTATTCTATGAAAGCAGGATCTTTATCATATATTTTGTACGTCCAGCCCTTGCCATTATAAAGTCATCAATAAATAGTAGTACTTTTGAGTTACATGAATAAATTAAACATTTCTACAGTTTGAATTCTCACTATATCTGTACTTACCATCCCAGAACCTTCATTTCTTATATCTAAAAGCAACTTTTTCTGAGAAAGTTCATACATTATTTCTTCTAAATAAGAAAAATTTAGCTCAAAAACATGGCTCCTCTCTGCTTTTGAGTAGGAGAGAAAAAAAAATGAGTCTTTGTCAATGAGGGAAGGTGTTAGCTTTGAAGAGGAGTATGAGCAATTTACCTACAGTGACAAGGAGGATGATTCATTGTATCTCTCAAGTCCCACCAAATAAATGATTCCTACCTTCAAGGAGCTCAGAGCAGGGATTCTGGTTTAAGATGGCAACATAAGAGGCTCCTGAACTTACCTCTTCCCACAGACACACCTCATCTACAATTATGTATGGAATCATTCACTCTGAAAGAAATCCAGAAACTAGCTGAGAGACTTTTACACATCAGATGAAGGAGGGAAAAACAACAACAACAACAACAACAAACCACACATCAAAATCTGTCTGGAAAATAAGTTTGGGCATATATCTGGAGCCCCACATTTTGTGACTGAAGAGCAGAAGCCACATCCCTTGAGAGCGTGGCTCTGTTAACCAGCAGTGCTGTTTGTGGGTTTTGTGGAATTGTGGCAAGCAAAGAGACAGTTACAGGCTGGCTGTCCCTCCAAGACTCAGCACAGAGTCAGGAGAGTAGATAGAGGAGCCCGTCTGCCCGTCTTTTCCTGAAAGAGGTCTATTTGCATACTTAAAAGCCACTTGCTGTGGGTCTGCCTTCCATTTAGCCTGCATCTAGGTTCCATTTAGCCTGCATCTAGGTGCTGAGTGAGGTCTTCCCCCTTTGCAATGCTAACAAGTCTTGGCACACCCTCAATTACTGGGAACACTTAGAACAAACAGGGCTGTTTGGACAATCACAAAGTTTTGAGAGACAACAGAGAGATAGGATCAGGCTGAACAACAAGTTTCATTTCTTACGCATCTTCCGAACTGGGAGAGCTAGCTATTTAAGGTTTTTAAGGTGCTTGCAAGGTCAAAAGAACAATCCATGAACAGAGTGAACATTTCAACAAAGAAATTGAAAATATAAGAGTATCAAAATAGAAATCATAGAGGAACACAATAATTGAACTGAAAAATTCAGTAGAGGGGTTCAGTAGCAGATTAGATGAAGTGGAAGAAAAGATCAATGAACTCAAAGAGCAATGGATTTAGATCAGAGAAGCAAAAAGAAAAAAATACGTGAAGATATCTTAAGGGATTTATGCAACATCATCAAACTGATTGATTTTCACATTATAGGAGTTCCAGAGGGAGAAGAGAGAATTTGAAGAAATAATGGTTGAAAACTTTAACCTAAACTGGGGGGTTGGGGGGAAGAAAATCAGATCCAGGAATTAACAGAGAACTTCAAATAAGATAAATTCAAAGACTCGCTCTGGGGACACATTATAATTAACTTGTCAAATGTTAAAGACAAGAAGAGAATCTTAAAGGCAACAAGAGACAAGTACCTATTTATAAGGGAACCCCCACAGACTATCAGCAGATGTTTCAGCAGAAGCTTTAAAGACCAGGAGGAGGAGTGCAATATATTCAAAGTACTAAAGGAAAAAACTTTCAAACTGAGAATACTCTACCTGATAAAGTTGTCTTTCAAAATTGAAGGAAAGATAAAGTTTTGCAGACAAGTAAAAGCTAAAGGAATTCATCACCAGTAGAGTGGACTTACAAGAGATGATAAAGGGAATAATTAGTCAAGCTGAATAAAAAGGACAGTAATTGGTAACAGGAAAATAAAGTATAAATCTCATTGGTAAAGGTAAATATATAATTAAGGATATTTAGTGTTGTAATAGTGGTGAGTGCAGCATTTGTAAGTCTAATATGAAAGTGAAAACACAAAAGTCACAAAACTATACCTACAATAATTTGTTAGTGAACACAAATGTAAAAAAATAAACGGTAATGTAAAAAGGGAGAGCTTTAATGTGTTTAAATGTAAGTTGCTATCAATTTAAAATAGACTGTTATAATGTTTTATATAAGCTTCATAGTAACTGCAAAGCAAAACCTACAGTAGATCCACAAAATACAAAAGAAAGAATTCTAAGCATATTAGAACAGAACATCATCAATTACAAAGGAAGAAAGAGGAAAAGGAGCAAGGGAACTGTAGAATAGCTAGAAAACAATTAAGAAAATGACAATAATATCAATAATTGCTTTAAATGTAAATGGATGAGATTCTACAATAAAAAGACAGAGTGGCTGAATGGATTAAAAAACAAACAACAAAAAAATCCAGTTGTCACCTAAAAGAGATTCACTTCAGTTTTAAGGATACACATAAGTTGAAAATAAAGAGATGGAGAAAGATATTCCATGGAAAAGGAAACCAAAAGAAAGCAGAAGTAGCTATACTTATATCACACTAAATAGACTTCAAGTACAGACTTCAATAACTTGTCATTATATAAGGATAAAGGGATCAATCCAACAAGAGGATGTAACATTTGTAAATGTTTATGTATCCAACATAGATTACCTAAATATATAAAGCAGATATTAATAGATCTATAGGGTGATATAGACATCAGTACAATAACAGTGGGTGAATTTAATACCCTGCCTTCAATAATGCACAGATCATCCAGACAGAACATCAGTAAGGAAATACAGGACTTTATTCCATTAGACAAAATAGACCTAAAAGATATCTATAGAATATTCTATCCCAAAACAGCCAAATACACATGCTTCAAGTGCACATGGAACATTTTCCATGACAGATCATATGATAGGCCAAAAAACAAATCTTAACACATTTAAGAAGACTGAAATCACACCAACCATTTTTTCTGACGATGGTATGAAACTAGAATCAACAAGAGAAAAGTGAGATCTAGAATTATATGGAAACCAAACAGCACACTTTTTTTAAAGTTTATGTATTTAGAGACTGCAAAGGGGGAGAGGGGTGGAGAAAGAGAATCCCAAGCATACTCTGCACCTTCTGTGTGGAGCCCGATGCAGGGCTCAAACTCAGGAACCTGTAGGCCATGACCTGAGACAATGTTGGATGCTTAACTTGAACCACCCAGGTGTCCCCTAAACACACTTCTAAACACCACTAGGTGAAAGAAGAAATCCAAATGGAAGTAACTTATCCAGAAACATATGAACATAAAAACACAAATACTGTGGGCTGTAGCAGAGGTAGTTCTGTAACTTTATAGCAATAAATGCATATATTAGGAAATTAGATCAAGTAAGCAATCTAATTTTACAACTCAAGGAACTAGAAAAATAAGAATATCTTTAGTCCAAAGTTAGTAGGAGGAAGGGACTAATAAGGATCAGGGTGGAAATAAATGAAAGAGAGACCAGAATAAAAGAATAGAAAAGATAAACAAAATTGACAAACATTTAGCTAGACTAACAAAAAGGAGTCAAACAAACTTAGAAATGAAAGAAGAGACATTATAACTTATAGTATGGAAATGCATAAAATGATTTGAGACTACTGTGAACAATGCCAACAAATTACATAACCTAGAATAAATAGATACATTTTTAGAAACACACAATTTACCAAGACTGAATCAGGCAGAAAACGAAAATCTGAACAGAGCAATTATGCATAAAGAGATTGAATTAGTAGTCAAAACCTCCCAACAGGGAACTTCAGGACCAGATGGCTTCACTGGAGAATTCTACCCATTTAAAGAATAATTAACACCAATCTTCCTCAACCTCTTCCAAAATATTGAAGTAGAGAGCATCTCCACACTCATTCTACAAGGCCAGATACCAAAACCTGAAAAGGATACCACAAGAAAACCACAGATCAATATTCCTGAGAGATGTAGATGTAAAAATTCTCAGCAAAATATTAATAAATGGATTGAAGTAGTAAACTAAAAAAATTAAGATTACAGTAGAAGCATTATACACCATGACCAAGTGGGATCTATCCCTAGGATACAAGAATGGTTCCACATATAAAAGTCATTAAATGTACTACATTATATCAATAAAATGAAAGATTAAAATTGCATGATTGTTTTAATAGACACAGAAAAACCTTTAACAGGATACAACCTTTCATGATAAAACTCCTTAACAGATTGGGTATAGAAGAAGTCTACCTAAACATAATAAAAGCCATATACAAGAAACAAATGGTTAACATTATACTCAATGGAGATAAACTGAAAGTGTTTTCCCCTAAGATCAGGAATAAGGAAAAGATGCTTAGTCTCATCAGTTCTATTCAATATATTACTGGAAGCTCAAGCTAGAGCAATTAGGCAAGACAAGCAAATATAAGGAATCCTATTGTCCTTTTTTTTTTTCCATGAAGACAGGACCCTTTATCTTGAAAACCAAAAAGCATGTGTTAAAAAAAAATTATTAATTGTAGTTAAGTGGCAGGATAAAAAATCAACTTACAAAAATCAATTGCATTTATTTTCACTAACAATGACATATTTGAAAAAGAAATAATCATTTCATTCACAATAGTACTAAAAAAAATAAAATACTTAGGAATAAATTTAACCAAGGAAGCAAAAGGTCTATATAATGAAAACTACAAAACCTAGCTGTAAAAAATCAAAGAAGACACCAACATACGGAAAGATACCCCATATCTGTGGTATGGAAGGGCACTGTTAGGTGGCCACACTACCCAAAGCCATCTACAGATTCAATGGGAACCCCTTCAAAATATATAGGCATTCTTCAACAGATAATCCTAAAATGTGTGTGGAACCATAAAAGACCCCAAAGGGCAAAGCAATCCTGAAAGAAAGGAACTAAGTTGGAGGTATCATGCTTCCAGATTTCAAACTATACTACAGAGTCCTAAGAATAAAAACAGTATGACACGGGCACAAAAATAGACACATTGACCAATGGAACAGAATAGAGAGTCTGGTGTCAAACCCTGGCATATACAGCTAACTAATATTTGACAAGGGAGTCAAGAATATCTAATAGAGGAAAGATAGCTCTTCAACAAGTGGTGCTGGGAAACTGGAGAAACACACGCAGAACAATGAAATTGGAACTCTCTCTCACACCTCTCACAAAAATTAACTTGAAATAGATCAAAGACTTAAAACCTGATAACCTAAAACTTATGAATGAAAACATAGGAAAGAAGCTCAATGAGGTGTCTTGGCAATATTTTGGGGGAATGACGCCAAAAACACATACAAGAAAATAAAAACTTTCAACAAATGGTAATATATCAAACTCAAATGCTTCTGCACAGCAAACAAATCAAAAACTGAAAAGGCAACTTACAGAATGGGAGAAAATATTTGCATATCTCCTATCTCATAAGGGTTAATATATAAAGTATATTAAATACCTACAACTCAATAGCAAAAAACAAAAACAAAACAAGAAAATACTTGTTAAAAATGGGTTAAAGACCTGAATAGACATTTTTTCAAAGAAAACCTACAAATGGCCAACAAGTACATGAAAAGGTGCTCAACATCACTAATCATCAGGAAAATGTAAATGAAACCATGATAAAATATTAGCTTATTCCAGTTACAATGGTTATCCTAAGAAAAAAAAGTATAAAGAGTGTTGGCTAGGCTGTACAAAAGAGGAAACTTTGTGCACTGTTGGCAATGTAAATTGTTGAAGTCATTACGGAAAACAGTATGGAGGTTCCTCAACAATACAAAATCGAACTACCAATTGATGTGGCAAATTTACTTCTGGGTATGTATCCAAAGGAAATGAAGTCACTATCTTGAAAATATTTATGCCCCTTCATGTTCACTGCAGCATTATTTATAATAGCTAAGGCATGGATATAACCTAAGTGTCCATTGACAGATGAATGAAGACAGTATATACATACATTTTGTGTATACAAACAGAGAATTATTATTCAGTCATAAAAAAGTAGAAAATCCAGCATGGATGGTCCTTAGGACATTATGCTATGTGAAATAAGTCAGACAAAGACAATACTTTGTGATCTTATATGTGGAATCTAAAAAAGAAAGCACTTAATAGATACAGAGAACAGATTGGTGATTGCCAGGTTTGATGGGTGAAAGGCACTTATAAAATAGTCATAGGAAGGTGAAATACAGCATGGTGACTAAAGTTAGCAATGCAGCATTTTGTATGGGAAAGTTGTTAGAGTAAATCTAAGTTCTCATCACAAGGAAAACGTAACAATGTGTGGTGATGATTAAATTGAGTGTGGTAATCATTTTACAATATATAAGTACATAAACAACATGTTGTATAACTAAATCTCATGCAATGTTATATGACAAGTATATCCCAATAAAACTGGAAAAAATTAAAAAAAAATAAAGAGTTGACAATGTAGCAGGATCACTTAAAGCAGCTCCTTATTGATTATGTGTGGATACCATCATTGTTGAGTAATCTGGCATATTTTTCTCTTCCTGGGCTCTTTGAAAGAAAGAGGATAGGAGTTTAGATCTATATGTCCTCAAAAATTACAACTTGAGAATGTGTCTCAAACTGACCACCAGAGAGTAAACAGGGTAGGAAACAGACATTAGAAGCAGCCTAGAAATATGGGGTTAGAGGAACCAGTAGTAATAAATGAGCTAAGGGGAGAGGATGCATTTTGGATAAATAATGGAAATGACAATAGTTATAATCATGACAAATGAAGCATGGAAAATCTAGAATATTCTCTGGGGATGACAATCACATTTATATAGTCATGGAGAACAGAAGCCAAAACAAAAATATCAGGTAATCTTTTTTTTTTTTTTTATCATACAGGGGGTTCATACCTTTTCTTTTGCGATATTATTTGTAGTTCTCTGCTGGGTTTAATGAAATAAGATACCGAATTAGCATCTTTGAAATTGGACATTATCTAAGTGTGTGTGTGTGTGTTATAATTTCTATTTCTGTTCCCAAGAGGAATTAAGGTACTCTAAGCAACATTTACATTTCATTTTTGGCTCTAACTAAAGTCTCTATGATTTTTTAGGTCTTTGGAAGATACTTCACACATTTAGCTGCTCAGAGAAAACCATCAGTACTTGCCATAGTGAAGAAAAAGAAGGTCAGAGAAGCATTGTCAGAGCTTTTGGATATTTATCATCACAGGAGTTAAGCAGACTCAAGTACATCTGGCAGCCCTAGTGAAATATATAGATACTGACTTATATATTTATGATTAAAATATATTTTATGATTAAAATTGTTTTATGATTTTAAATACTTGTAAAGTCACAGACATTGATTTATTTACACATTGAATAAATCACTTTCATTTCAATCACCCTGTTCTTTTATTAGACTTACTGAACTTTGTTATAACAAAAGTATTTATTTTATTTGTTTACTATCCTTGTTCCTATACTAGGTTGTAAGCTCCATGAAGACAGGAGTGTTTTTTCTTCACTGCTGTAAACCCAGAGAGGTACCCAGTACTTAATAAATACATGAATTAATTTCCTTTTAATTAAGACTTTGAGAATCTAATATAGTTATTATACCTAGATGTCAAAGTAAAAAACTCATTTCTGGAAATTTCCATTTTAGAACGGTATTCATGTTTTCTGAGATGTCAACAGCAATATAGAGGGTCTTGTTGACTGATAACTATGCTCTAAATTTTCACAGTCAAGTAGTGAAGTCCCCTTGTCAAGCTTTTACAAAATGCAGCTAACACTAAGTCTAGGTTGATACATTAACCCTCAAAATTTTGCTAAGTTGTAAAAAAACATTTTCACCAAAAAGTTTGTATTTTGTCTTAATTAGGCATTCAAACACACTTTTTCCTTCCATAACTAGTATGCTCTGCTTGTTACATGATTGGCTAGTGGTTAAAAATAATTGGCACATGACTGACACCCCTCCTTCCCCGTTTCCAGCAGCTCTTAGAAAAGGTAATACAGGGGTGCCTGAGTAGCTCAGTCAGTTAAGTGTTCAACTCCGTTTTCCCACAGGCTCACATCTTGATCTCATGGTTTTAGGAGTTCACGCCCCACACTGGGCTCTGTGCTGATGGCATAGAGCCTGCTTGGGATTCTTTCTACACCTCTTTGCCCAGCCCCGACTCATGCTGTTTCTCTGCCTCTCTCTAAATAACTAACTAAAAAAAGAAAAAAAAAAAAAGTAATACATTACCCCAGGTGTCCCTGGTAGCTCTGAAGATCCTGGGAAGTGGGATCATCGACTGATCTAGTGCACATTTCTCAGCTTAGAGTTGATTTCCCCTCCACAAACATCACTATCGTTAAAGTGCTTTTTAGGGCTGCTGTGGAGATATTTGGCATGTTGGTGTTAGGCAAATTTTCCTAAAGCTTGGAAATTAGGGAAAAGAGTAATTCCAAGTCCTTTCAATATCATGTTTTAAAAAGTGCTTCTGAAACTTCAATGTGCACCTGAACTACCTGGTGATAGTTTTGAAATATAGATTTTTGGCTCCACATGTGGGGGGTGGGAACCCAGATTCTGCCTTTCAAACAGCTCCTAGGTGAGAGCAGTGCTGCTGGACACTGCTACCCAGTTTGAATAGCAGGGTGGAAGGTCAAGTTGTTGAAAGCCCTTGCGCAAGGCCATGCCACGTCCTAAGCAGTGCTTTTCAAACATGGTTGTACGTTAGAATCACCCGGGGAGGTTTCTTGCTGCTCAGGCCTCACCCAGTTTCCAATTAAGGCACACTATGGGGGGGCGGGGGAAGACCTATTCATCAGTGTTTTTTAAAACTCTCCAGTTGTTTCTAATAGGCTCTAAGGGACTATAGCTTTGTTTGCACAACTGATCAGGGCCATTTTACAGTTTTCTAAACTGGTAAGGTGTGATGGTTTTATTGCCTGTAAGATTTTAACCAGTTTTGTACCTAATTTGGAACTTAGTTCAGCGTATATATTTTTCCTGGCTAAAAAAATTTCAGTTTCTTAAATTTTATTTGGAACTGCCTTTTCATCTTGCTAGTTCCTGTATTAATGAGTCAAATAAAACTTTTGACACATAATGCTTTGATGGTTTTTGTTTTATCCAGTCTATTAATGTAATTACACAGCTAGCAACTACATTTTCTCTTTAGTTTGAGCAGCAGCCAATGTTTTTTGGAAGTTAGTAAGGAATACATTATCAGCAAATTCATTTGGGGTCTCTCTAAACCTTCTAGCATACTTGGTTCAGCCCTCATCAAACCAACAATTAATTACTAGTTCAGTAATTGTTGACATTATCTTAAACTACATTTCTGGAGATCAGATTTACACTCTGACCCATGCCAACTCACTATCATTGGGAAGATAGTTCCCTCTTTTACTTATAGGAGAAACGCTACCACATAACCATCCACAGGCCTGGCCCTGGACTTGTTTTCCCACAGTGGGGATGAGTTGGCTGTCCTCCACCCCTACTTTTCTCCCAGCTTTTCCTTATGACGGATGGTTCCATTTGCAGGATGTCAGGCCAGGGTTTAAGGGATTGCCTTTAGCAAAGTAAATTGGCCCTCTTAGGGATCAAACCTGTGAACTTGGCTTCATCAGCACACTAATCCTAGCAGAGGCACAAGCCTGCCATTTTATCCTCTGATTGATTTCCCTGAAAGTTAGGATTCTGAAATTGTTCTGCTCTTCAGCTAAAGAAACATGTTAGCGATGGGTAGCATGACTGTTTGAGTTTAAGAAGTGTATTATAAACTTTAAGATTCAATAGAAAAAATAGCTAAAAGAATATGTATTAAAAATAATCTCATACAAGTAGGGGCATTTAGCCTAAAATGAGTTCATATTATCCCCACCTGTGAGACCTCACCTTTAATATGATCTTTCAACTTTAAAAAATGAAGTATGTTTTGCTTACATAGCTATATTTATTGCTAATTTTTTTAGGTTAAATTTTGAGAGAGAGACAGTATGAGCAAGGGAGGAGCAGAGAAAGAGAAAACCCCAAGCAGGTTCCACACTCAGCACAGAGCCCAGCGTGATACTGGGTCCCGTGACCCTGAGAGTGTGACCTGAACTGAAATCAAGAGATGCCCAGCCCACTGAGCCACCCAGGCTCCCTACTTATTACGATTTTATAATGCACAGTAAACATGTACATATTAAGGGTGAACTATAAAGTAATGACATTTCTCAGATGGAAGATTTTCTCTTTAGCTCTGTCCTTCTTGAAGGCTGGTCACCTATTGTGAAGATGTTGTAGTTATTTACTTATTCCTACAACTTTCCCAAACATCTAAAATATTTTTGATAATTTTAGGTAGGAAACAACTTTTATTTGGAAGTGACTTTACATGGTCCATTCTTGTAATGTCTTCTGTGACAAGTCTTCATTTTTTGGGATATATATGATTATAGGAATTAACTGGGAGTCCTTTTAAGTCAAATATGTTAAAGGTGTGGATTTAAGTTGTTTTAATTAACTATAGAGACTATATGCAATGTGATAATAACAAACCTGCTTTCTCAAGTGGCTTATAAACTTTATTTATTTCTGAGAGAGACAGCATAAGCAGGAGTGGGGGGCAGAGACAGATGGGGACAGATGATCTGAAGCAGTCTCTGTGCTGACAGCAGGGAGCTTGATGTAAGACTTGAACCCATGGACTGTGGGATCATGACTTAATCTAAAGTCAGATGCTTAACTGACTGAGCCACCCAGCCATCCTTTATAAACAGGTCTTGGAGGCTTTTCCCAAAAGGGAGCTTCAAAATGTTTTAATATCATGGGAAAGTTAATGGAATAAATAAAATCCGTCATGGGGAAAACACTATGAAGGACATTATTTTGACATTAACTTTCAGAAAGTATATTTTGTTCTGTTTTTAACGCCTTATCCCTAGGTACAATAATTGATATGACTGGTTCTAATAATTTTTTTGCTGTAATTATTTTAGAAAAAAAGTCCACACGCTAAATCTCAGAAACAGAGCCACAGAAAGATGGCATTTTCCAAATACTTGAACTGATTTTCATTTTTATGGTAAAAATACACATTATATTTTTGTATATCTTATTCTCATGACCATGAAATCACAACACTTATTATGTACCCTCCGTGTACCATGGGCAAATGCTTATGATAAGTGAGTTGGTAAATGAATTCACTTTATATTGAAACTTTAGCTATTAATCAAATGGTTAGCTTCAATGTCTTTGTGGATTAAAATTGTTAACTCTTAAAATTATATGATATAAAGAACATGTCAAGTCATATTTTCCCACTACCACTGAAAATAACTGCCTTTTTCAAAGTATTAACTGCCATCAATGAAATCTAAAGTCATCAACTAAACAGGGTTCTTTCTAGAGGAACAGGCAAAAGCTTGCAGAGTCTAATAGCTGATGAGATCTCAAAAAACACTGTTCATTTCATCTACTTAGCATCTCTTCCTTCTATTTTAGTAACAGCGTCCCTTATTTCTTCTGGAAAAAAAAAGACCTGTCACTCAATGAGACTGGAAGTGAATCGAGACATAATGATCTGGCCATCTACCAACACAAGCTATAATAACTGGCAGAGGGATGGGTCTGCGACTGGAGGTGAGTCAGTAAGGGTCCAAGCTAGAATTTCTGCCATTTTGGGCATGAGGTATTTTGCATATGGATTAGCCAAGTACTGTATTTTTTTTTAATTTTTTGTTCTTTATTTATTTTTGAGAGACAGAGAGAGACAGTGGGAATAGGGGAGGGCCAGAGAGAGAGGGAGACACAGAATCAGAAGCAGGCTCCAGGTTCTGAGCTAGCTGTCAGCACAGAGCCCGACGCGGGGCTCGAACCCACGAACCGTGAGATCATGACCTGAGCCAAAGCCGGATGCTCAACCGACTGAGCCACCCAGGCGCCCCAAAGTACTGTATTTGAAATAGAACCCTAAAGCAGCTGGCTGGCCATATTTGATACTAAATGAGGAAGGTCAGTGAGAAAAATGCCAGTGAGAAAAGCTGGGCTGAGAGGAGAAAGATTGCTGGTATCTTTGGGCACTTGGGTGTAACTCTGCTAATGGCTGCCTTAGCCTGCCTTTCTTATTTAAAAAACAATGTATTCCAGGGGCACCTGGGTGGCTCAGTTGGTTAAGCAGTTGACTTTGGCTCAGGTCATTTCATGGTCTTTGAGTTAGAGCCCTGCATTGGGCACTGTGCTGACAGCTCATAGCCTGGAGTCTGCTTTGGATTCTGTGTCTCCCCATCTCTCTCTGCCCCTCCCATGCTCATGCTCTGTCTCTTTTTATCACTCAATAATAAATAAATGTTTAAAAAAATCAATGCATTCCATTTTTTATTAGAGTAGTTTGGGTTGGAGTGCTATCATTGGCAACCAAGAGCCCTGGCTATTAACAAGTAGATGATAAAATCACCACTTATTTACTGGTCATTTTATTACTTGCTTTTAAGTTAAGCACTTAAAGTCTATTCATTTTGATAATGGGAAGAAAATTAATGAGGACCAAACAATAAATTTTATGTAAGACTAATTCATTTGCCTGTCAGTCAATAACATTCATTCACTAATTGCATCCAATACAGCCAGAAAAGAAATAGGAGTGGTTTTTATAATGCTCATAGAAAGAAGAAAAATGTATACAATGAGATCCATAAAACCAAGAGTACAAAGTACTTTAGAGAATATTTCAGCATGTGCTGGGAAATTATAGTAAGTTATCACTAAGATTCCTCCTAACATGAGGTTCTGTGACCTAAATATAATAAAAAATGATAGACAAATGCAATCATGTTAAACAAAATATTTGAGTAAATTTAAGTATGATAAGTGATCAGAGTTTTGTGGAAATAGAGTTTAAAAGGTGATAAGCATTTAGTTGAATTTTGAAGGAGGAAGAGTGTTCAGTTCTTAAAGTTATTTTTCTTTCATATTATTTTATATTTAATCCCTTTATTATAGTTTCACCCTTTGTAGATTGCTATACTGTTAGAGTATCTAATATTATATTTTTCGTAAAAAGTTAATGTATACTTTCATCTAGAACATTGCTATTAAACTTTTTTTTTTTTTCCGAGAGAGTGCAAGTTGGGGAGAGGGGCAGAGGAAGAGAGAACCTCCAACAGGCTTCATGCTCAGCCTGAGGCGGGGCTTGCTCCTACCACCCTGGGGTCATGACCTGAGCTGAAATCAAGAATCAGATGCTCAACCAAGTGAGCCACCCAGGTGCCCCTGGGTCTTGCTATTTTAATTTGGCTTTTAAGGGAAGATTCTTGAGCTACAAAATATAGACAACAGCTGGATAAAGAAATACATAAAGAAAACTGTAAAGTACCAATACTATGCAAAAGTAAAATAATAATATTTCTTCAAAAGGGATTCACTTTAGAATCATCCATAGCACTTGTGACAATGACATGATTAAAGACCCTACCCTCATTACTCCTGTTCAATAAATCTGGGATGTGTTCCCAACATTTTAATGGAAGGCCTCACAGGTGATTCTGATGAGTAACATTGTTTGAGAACAACTCAACCACAGGTAACTCACTACTTGTATTAACCCTCATATTCAGCAATGTTACTGTATGTGTTTTTGCTCCAGAGTCTGCTTATGTGACGCCTTCAAAAAAAAAAAAAAAGTGTTTCATGATCATATGCATATTAGCACAGTGAAACTATCCCAAACACAAAAAAGCAGTGTAAAAGTTCTCTCAAACTCGACTATGAAACCTATTAGTGGTGTTATACCAATTATTATCCTACTGAATTAGCTTCCATAAAAGCATGTGAATAGGCATTCATTTTGGGAGTTCTCAAATAGGACAATGTGGACTTAGCAATTAAGGTGTTTTTCAGTTAGCCACCTTTAACCCAGCAACTTGATTATTCACTACAGGGTCAAGCTAGTTTGAAAGACCTTTGTTTTAAAATGCTTTTCTCTTCCATAAGTATATACTTCTTTTTCTTGCTTTCCAAATTTATATTTAAAGTCTAGCTAGATAACATATAGTAATATGGGCTTTAGGAGAAGAATTTAGTGGTTCATCACTTACATATAACACCCTGTGCTCAACAAAAGTGCTCTCCAACTTATTCTGTTAGCTAAACGTGAAGGAAGCAATTGTCATTTTGCTTTTCTCGGATGTCTTTCTAGACATTTTAACACTGAAAATTACATTCTAGGGGCAAATGCAAAAGTCCATACAGAAGTATATGTAGAAGTATATATGTTTGGATTACTTTTGGATTAGCCCCTAGAACATAATCTTCAGCGTCAAAATGTCTAGAAAGACATTCAAGAAAAGCAAAATGATGATTGCTTCTCTCAATGTTTAGCTAACAGAATAAATCAGGGCATCCAAAATAATATATTCCCCAAAGAAGACACAGGTAGAACACAAAGTGTTAAAGAACGTAATTAATTGTGTCAAGTATTTTGTTGTTAATATATTTAATTTAAAACTGCAATTTTTGTTGTACAACAGTTTGGGATTTACTCCAGATTAGAAATGTATGACTTTTTAAAGAGATATGTGCAGTGGATCAAAACTCACAGACAAGAAGCAGGATATTGTTGAAGTCTCAGGGAAGTGCCATGGAAATGGATTAGGGATGGACTTACTCTCCCCAGATAGCAAAGACCTCAGCTTCCTACCAGCAGTACCTCCTTGCTCTCTTGTCCTTCATGCAGTATTATGTAGTGTTTCAAAGCTCCAGCTTTTGAAGTTTCTGCCATGGTCAAAAGGTTTCATGTGGGTTGTTTCTATACATTTTTAAGTCTTCTTGGGCTAGCTATGCTGTGTTTGTGTGTTTCTGTGTGAGACTGGGTGTGTTCCCGTTGTGCACAGATGTTTGTTATAGTTTTCTGGGTGCTGTGAATAAAGGTGATGCTATATTTCCTGCTGTCCTACAACTTCCATAAAAGAAGTATAACTTCAAAGCTCTGTTTCTGGAGTATATAGTTCTTCCTTTTTCAGGAAATGAAACATTTTGGAATCTGATGTGTTTTTATTTTTTATTTTGTTTAATCTTTGCAACTCAGATATTACTAATCAGGGCTTTACCTGATTTTAAAACTTCCAAGAAAGTCATGGGCTTTCAAATGTCCAATATGATTAGCAGTTTTATGGAATGATGAAAGCAAGTCTATGTATCGTAAAAACATACTTTTCTAATGTAACATATATGATATTGTGGTAGTATATTACCCAAATGCTCATTTCAATTCTACTACTTTTTATTAATGCTTGGATATTTATTAATGGTATAGACTATGCTAGTGTTTCAGCCTCCTTCAGTTTCTTCAAGTCTAACCTACACTATTTATTCCAAGGCAGTATTTATTTTTAAGTAATTATGCCTTGGGGTACCTGGGTGGCTCAGTTGGTTGAGTGTCTGACTTTGACTCAGGTCATGATCTCACACTCGTGAGTTTGAGCCTCATGTCGGGCTCTGTGCTGACAGCTCAGAGGCTGGAGACTGCTTCGGATTCTGTCTCCCTTTCTCTCTGCCCCTCCCCAACTTGCATTCTGCCTCTTTCTCTCTCAAAAAATAAATAAAAATTTTAAATAATTATTCCTTTAAATAGCTTGATATTCTCCTCTACACACACACGCATACACAATCACACACTACACACACACGATTCAAAAATCTTGTCTATCATGAAGAATAACAGGAGATAAGAAAACGAAAAGCCCTACCAGGATATTGCCAGGTCTTTTAGAGCATACAGAAGATGTATTTGAGGTTTGTTTTTTTTTTTTTTTGCTTTCAAAGTCCAGTCTTCCTGAAACATTTTCCATAACTGAATACCCCCATACTACAGGAGCCGTGAACCATAATCTCTAATTTAGCACCATTTTCTGATCTATACATTATTGTTTACATTAAGCGTGATATCTTTGGCAATCAATTTTAATGGGCAGGTATTAACTTTCAATAGTGGCCTACATATAATGACAGTGATGAAGAACATTGCAACAGAATGCTCCTAAATTAATCTGCCAGTTTGACCCAGTAACCGACATGCATGCTAAAACACTGATGTGAATTGAAAATAAAATAACTGCACTTGACAGATATAATAGTTTAAGTGATTTCAAATTAACCGCATCCCACTGACCGCAAGTGAAGAATGTGTGCTTTGCCCTGCAATGAAACAAGCTCTGGGGGCTCATTATACAGAGTGGAGTAAGGAAATCCAGAGCAGAGTAATTGATGCGGGGGCAGAGAGAGTGACAGCTACTTGATGCTTCTCAAACTTCTACATTAAAGGTATCACAAGCATTTCAGAGGTTATTTTTCTCTTTTCAATTTTGGAACATTATAAGCTTAATACTGGACTGTGTCTTGATTTTAAAACACGCGATAGCTCTTAAAAATTAATTACAACACAGACACATTGAGTGCTTCAGGTACACAACAAAAAAATGCTGGTTTACTTCGGAAAAGAAGCTCATGTTATACAACCTTGGTTCTCTTCTACTCCTCTAAGAACTCATGTAATAATTACCTGATTTAGTAAATCTCTTCAGCTTTATTCAAAGTATAAAAATCGTATTTCATGCATCTGTTGTATAGATTTTGTTTGTTTTCAAGGCATCCAAATATTGTTGTCAAAATATTATTTTAAAGAGTTGAAATTATTGAAATATTTAACAATTAAACCAAAATAAGGTAGGTTTTTAAAATTTAATTGCTAACATCAAGTTCATGCTGAGGAACAGGTGAGTAGATGAATAAAAGAAATCTTCAGCCTTCCATTTCATCTAAAGAAAATATAGTTAGCAGCAGAATTTCTATTCAGGAAATGAAGTTAGCAAGGCTCTTTCATATATTAAATTAGGCCAGCTTTCTCAAGGGTTATGTTTTACCATTTGTTTCTAAAAATATAAATATTTTTATTGATTATGAAAAAATGGTACCACAAAATTTGCTCTTAATGAACATGAGATGTGAAAGACATCAATGTATAATTTTTATTTTATTGAATTATGCCCAGAGAATTGACTTTCAGGCATTTTAGGTTCATGTGCACATTTATCTACTCTCATTAGATTGCTGGAAAGCATATGAGTGGCTCTGATTGTTTTTTTCCTCTTTCATTCAGTAAGCAGCAGTTTGTTCTTCATACTTGCTACTACCTTTGTTAAATGTTTGATGACAAGATATCCTGAAATATGTCCTCTCTTTGAAGAGAAAAATCCCGTTGGGGTAGCAGTGAAATTGGTGTAATACAGAAATACTCCCACAGGTGTTGGGAGCCTAGAAGATGACATGACAATGAATTTTTGGCAAAGTTGGCTTCTGAGAGTTGAAGGCTCAGATGAGTAATCTAGGAGAAGAGAATATGTGGGGGCATTCTAGAGAGAAGGATGGGTATTAGCAAGGGCATACAGGTAGAGTATATATCATCCATTTGGAAAACCAAAAGTGAATGGGTAACATGCCATGTTGGGCTATATGGAGGTGAGAAGGCCACAAAGAGAGGCACTTAAAAATGGTTTTCTGAGGAATTTTTAATGCATATATCCATTCATTCACATTTTAGCATATATTTATATGCCATGCAATGTGCTTGGTGCTGGAGACACAATGACAAAAAAAATATGAGTGACCATATTCTAATTGTTTATTATTTATAAGAGAGGCAGATAATATGTGTACCTTTACAGGGAAATTTCAGGGCATAATAGAAACACATGGTATGAAAACCCCAGATCACTTGGGATTACAGAAGATTTCCATAGGAAATTAGGAAACAAAAAAAGATCTGAAATCTACATGAGAGTTAGCCCAATGAATGGGGATCAATAGTGGGAGAGTGTTCTAAAAAGAGGAAACAGTATATGCGATGGCCTGTAGGCAAGCAGGCATCGTAGATGCTGTAAGGCTGATGCTTACAAGATTAGTGATGGAGACAAATGTGAGAAGTAAACCTGGAATGATAATCAGGGATTAGGCCAGACAAGCCTTGTTAGCATAAGAAGTTTGAACTTTTGCTTAGCACAGGAAGGGATCTCAAAATAATTTTATGCTGATGTATGACAGATGCAAGTTTGCACTTAATGAGAGCTCTCTGAGGCAGCACTGTGAATTGGAAGGGCTGAATGAGGCAGAAGAGCAGTTGGTACTTATACCATTCCTCTGTAGTTAGGAGATGGCAAGGACTTTTACTAAAGAAATAATAGAGAGCGAGAACAATGAACAGAATTGTAAGACATAACGAATGAAGAACTGACTGTTTTGTCCACTGATCAGCTATGAGAATGGTAAGACTAGATCCTGGATAATGCCCAGGATTCTAATTTAGATACCTGGGAGCAGGACTGTGACATGCACATAGAGGGCGGAAGAAAGGGAATCTGTAGCCATGGACAAATGAGGAGTTTGGTTTTGGATCTGGTGAGTTGAGGTCACTGGAAACATAGTGTAAATGTCCAGTAGGCATTTGGGTATATGAATCTGAAACTCTGGACAGACAGAATAAGAAAAAGTTGGAAGTACTACAGAGATGCCAAATGAAGCTGAGAGAAAATAACAGTGTTTCTGGATTATCCTTCCTTAAGTTAGTAGATAGAGCTGTGAAAGAAACACAGTTACTGACAGAGGTAGGATGAGAATTAAGAGGACAGAGACTCACAGGCGCAGAGGAAGAGTATTTCAACAACATCAAGTGCTACAGAAAAAGACTGAGAAAGGAACACTGGATTTAACAATGATGGTATTGGCACAGTTTCCATTATGTAATGGATGGGCAGAGACAGTGGAGAGAGTATTCTAGAAAGAGGGAACCACACACAAGAAGCTCAGAGATACGTAGACATAGTACAGGCTTGAAAAACTGAAAAAAAAAATACCTTCTGTATGGTGATACTTGAAGGATGAGTAGAACAGGCAAATGCGAGAAGTAAATTTGGAGCAACAACCAGAGTAATAAATTAATGAATGTGTGGAGTGACTAAAGCCTGCAAAGAAAACTCAAAAATCTGTGCTGCAAAAGAGGGAGAGAGACAACCGGTAGTAGCCATTGCATATGGATCGATAACATTTAGTGTAAATCTTTCCAGACTTAAATAGGTTTACATCTTGATGCGAAGGAACCGGTAGAGAAGGTTGAAGAAAAAGGGTTGACCTATAAGGTTACAGTTGTTGGAGAGGAGAGATGTGAAGCCAGGTAAAGTGAAGCACACATACCTGCTCTTTGAGGGAAAATGAGAGGCTCACGGTAAAAAATGAGAGGAGTGTGGTTTCTCTCACCTCAAACAGAAAGAGGTACTCCAGTTACTTGGGTGAAAGCTTGGCTAGAAGATGGGTATATCACAGCATAACAGAATTCTTATTTTCTAAATAGCACTGTAAAACTCATGGTAAGAGATAAAACATCATTTTCCCCATCAGCCTCAGGTAAACTGACGATCTTTGAAACAAACAAACTTGTATTTAATGTCTAAAATAATAATATTCATCAAATACTTTAAGACGTAACCAAGCCTTAGCAGTAGTGTATGAACTAAGATATCCTAGTTTCAAGAGGGCAGGGCTCACTCTCTCCCTTATTAAAGGAAAGAAGAAGCTGGAATAGGTGAGGGTTCCATTTCCAACCACTCGAAACTGATGCAAAAGTTCGTGGTGACCAAGGAAGCATGGAGACCCGTATTCCAATTTCCTTTGGGGTAATAGGTTATCCTGAGGGGGGAGGACTTAAATAGAAGATCACACTAAAGACAGGAAAATAAACTGGGGTGGGCAAAGAGGTAAATGCTGAGGAAGCATTCATGTAGGATTATTTTCTAAAGGCTTAACCTCTGGAGCAATTTGTAATATAAAGCATATTACATAAATTAAATACACAACTCTCAAAGACATAAGTCTTCATTTATTCTAGCATTTATTTGTCCTGTAGAAGATGACTGAGGTGGTCTTTAGTAAAATGGCTGGCATGCTTTCTTTTCCAACTTGACTATAATTATCTGGAGAATACTGTCTTTCCACATTGTGGAAGATGAGGGGAAAAGAAACACAAACCAATAAATTGCTGCCTTACCCAGATGCCTTGAGACTTTATTACCTAAAGTGTCTTCCCTATTGGAAAATTCCCCTTGGAAAACAATACAGAGACATGGTCACATGTGTGGCAAAATTATGGTAAAAACAACTTGCCTGGATGTAGAAATTTTATTTGGCTGTAGAAGCTTGGGATAGGGTAGTTATATAACATTTCAGTTCTTCCATTACATATTAATTTAATGAACTTTCCCTAGAACTTTCAAGTTAAGGAACTATCATGAACTGCATTTTATAAATAAAACTGAGGCATAGAGAGACCAGGTAACTTGCCCAAGTAATACAACTCAAAAAGGCCACATCAGGATTTGAGCATAAGAATGCTATTTCCAAAGTCCGTGCATTTAAACTAATACATGCTCATAGGCATTTGTTTCCTAATGACATTGGATTAGAGATAATAACATTAAGAACGCTAGAGAAAAAAATTTGGCCATGAGGAAGTGATTTTTTAGACTTACCCTACCGTCTAAACCAATTATAAAACTAAATAATATATACACCTGGCAAATATATATGAAGTAATTATTTTCAGACACTGAGCAGACACCATAGAGCAGTGATCTTTGAGAAAAAGGAAGTGCATGAGGTGACCTCCTGATTTATGCTGACTTTTCACCTGGGGGATTTTTCTATGTTAGTAGACCAAAACACATATCTTTATTTTTGGTTGGTAGAATATAAAGAGATTGTATTTAAGGCTTCAGACGTTTCAGGACTGTTTCAGTCAGCTGTAACAGATTGTAGACTTGGGGAAGTTATGCAGAGAAGTTCCACAGGCTTAATGAAAGTCTTCCTGAAAGTTTAGCTAAAAAGAGAAGTCTGGTTTCAGATATTTGGCTAAAAAGAATAGTCATTGGTGGGTTTTGAGCTAAGAGAGATTCCACAGATCATCCTGTGCTGAGAAATGATCATCTTGTGCTGAGAAATGAAGTTCTGGCAAACCAGAGTGAAGAGAGCCTTGCTCAACATCCTGAATGTACACCTGATTCACCAGAAAGGCCATGAATTAAAATTAGGGCTAATCTAGCCCAAGTGTAACAACAGTCTAGAATTTACAATTCTATGTTTAAATAAAAGAGAGAGAGAGAGAGA
>NC_043704.1:114628246-114667389 GCF_006229205.1 Suricata suricatta
AACCCTCAGTTCATTCTCAGCATTCAATAGTCTCTCAAGTTTTGCATCCCTCTCTCTCCCCAACTCTCTCTCCCTCCTCCGCTCCCCCTGGTTCTCCATTAGGTCTCTCTTGTTTTCCTGCTAGACCTATGAGTGCAAACATATGGTTTCTGTCCTTCTCTGCCTGGCTTACTTCACTCAGCATGACACTCTCAAGGTCTATCCACTTTCCTACAACTTAAGTGTTTTAAAGTGACCTTAAGGAATAAGTAATTTTGTAGGGAAGGGTATATAACAAATGTAGAATTAAAATAGGACAACTATATCACAAAAGATGGGAGAAGATAAAAGGAAGCATTATTGTAAAATTCTTACCTTATACATGTAGCTTTAACATTAATTCTAAGAAAATTGCTAGCAAGTTTACATGAATATTTTAATCTTTAGAGCAACCACTGAAATAAACTAAGACATACAGCTAAAAAGCCAATAGAGAAAATAAAATGGAGTTATTACTGGCAAACAAAGGAGAGTTGAGGAAAAGATCATTATCAGGGGTAAAGGATATTTCAAAATTACAAAAGGCTCATTTATCAAGAAAATAATCCTAAATGTACATGACTAATAACACAACTTCAAAACACAGGGTGGAACAACTGATAGAAATAAGGGGAGAAATGGACAAATCCACACACATTTAGATATTTAAACAATGTTCTTTTAGTAAATGATTAAATAAAAAAAGATTTTGAAAACATAGTAAACCAAAACTACTAGAAATAATAAGTGAATATTCCAAGACCACAGGATACAAGGTCAAGATAAAAAAAAAATTCATTGTCTAGGAGCACCTGGGTGGCTCAGTCAGTTGAGCATCTGCTTTGGCTTAGGTCATGATCTTGCTGTCTGTGAGTTGGAGCCTTGTATTGGGGTCTGTGCTGACAGCTGGGAGCCTAGATCCTGTTTCTGAGTCTATGTCTTCCGGTCCCTCTGCCCCTCCCCTGCTCGCACTTTCTCTCAAAAATAAATACACATTAAAAACAAAATTTAAAAATTCAAGTGCCTATCTATATACTAGCAAAAAATAATTCAAAAATAAAATATATAAGTACTATTTATAATATAGAAATGGGTGAAAAAATTAATAACACATATAACAAAAGATGTCCAAAATTTCTACACTGAAAACTAAAAGGAAAGAAAAAATGTAAAAGAAATTGCTGAGAAATTTAAAAACTAATGAATGAAGAGTTAGAGGCATGTTCATGGTTTGGAAGATTCAATGATGTTATATTTCAATTCTTGAAATGATGCACTATACAATTTTCTCAATTCCATTAAAAATTGCAGTGGTCTTCATTATATAGGTATTATAAGTTTCTATATGAAAATATATAGAAACAAATTTTTATGCTATGTTGAAGATCAACACATTCAAGCACTTTACTAAAATTCAGAATTTTTAAAATATTACAGGCAATAAAAAAAAAGATCAATGGAACAGATTAGGGAGTCCAGAATTAGATAAATGAGTGGTGAAAGAATAATATTTTCAAAAAATGTTATTGGAATAATTAGATACTCATTTAAAACATAACCTTGGGAGATTGAAAGCCAACATGGCAGAGAAGTAAGGGGATCTGTACTTCCCATGTCTCAAACAAAGAAGAGCTGAAGCCAAAGGACTTTGAACCCCAAGAGTCTGGAGGAAAAGTGACTGAGTCTACCAGGGAGACACTGGGACAACCTGATGGGCCATAGGTGGATGATTTTGAACCAGGGGGAGATAAAACTGGCTGAGAAGGTACAGAGGTGAAGGATCCCCTTCTATGGAGAGACAAAGGGAAGAGAAAAAAAGACTGGGGAAGCAAAGTACTATATCTGGACAAGAGAAAAACCTTGGACCAGGACAGAAAGGGATCCCATCTCTAACTGCAGGGCTTTCTTCAGACTGTAGCTGGCTGCCCTGTTCATGCACCTGGGGAGTAGGGGAGCTATCCCCAGGTTTCGTGGTAGGTCTGGGGCACAGTCTGCAGAAGGAGAAACTGGTCCCTTCACTGAAGTGTTGTAGCACAGGACAAAACCAGGTGGGACCATGTATTGGGCGGAGTAGAGAGGTGCTTCCCCGGTGCTGGGGGCATGGAGTGGGAGTTTAAATCCCAGCCAAGTGCCAGGGCCTGGGAGTCGATGCAACGAGACAGACCCCATCATCTGCGCCTGTGGCACAGTGAGAACAGCTCAAATGGCGTGATTTGGGACATGGTCTATGGAGAAGGGGGGGGCATGATTTTTCTGCCTAGCACCATCAAAGCGGGTCTTCAAGGATCAGTCCAAGCCTACATCAAATCATGCCCCTCTGTACCAGGTAACTAGGTATCTACTGGAGTAGAATAGATGCTGAGGAACTGGATGGCCCTGACTCCCCACCATCTCCCCCAAACCAGCATTGCTGCATTGTCTGGATTAATTCTAGGACAGTTCTTGGTATTTAGATATATGCTTCCTTCCTTTTGTCCTTATCTCTTCCCTCCTCTAGGCTCGTTACTCTGGTTGTTGTTTTGTTAAAGTAGACATATTTATTCCATTCTCTTGATACATGTTCTACACTGCCTTCTTTATTTTCCTTTCTCTCTCTCGTGAATAATCAGGCCATATAGTTTCTCTGTCTGGGTAACTTTATCTTCATTTCTTTTTCCCAGCCTCTTTCCTTATTTTCCTTTCAATCTCTCTGAAATAAGCCATTTAGTCTCTCTGCCTGGTCAATGTTTATTTTTTTCTTTTTCCCTGCCCTTATATTTTCTCTTTTTGTATGTGCTCTTTCATCAGCACTGCCTCGACCCTGTTCTTTATTTGTAGCTTATGTTTCTGGTTTTTTGCTTTTGGATTGTTGTGTTGTGTTTTGTTTTTGTTTTTGGGTTTTTGATTATTTTATTTGTAGCTTTGCATGTTTTTGTTTCCTGTTGTTTGTTTTCCTTTCCAGGGCTACTTCCAAGAACAAATCAAAGCATACCCGCTAGAGGGTCCAAAACCTCACTATGACTAGGGAAATAAAATAATCAAAGTCACAACAAAAAAGAGCAAGTAAACCCTCCAAAAAACACCTCCTGAAGGGCCAGGCCCTGGACAGTGTATAACACGCCCTCACAGCAGTACTCGCAGGGGCAGAGCACATAACAAGGCTTTAAAACTCATAAGGGACAGAAAACTAGCCAAAATGATGAAATCAAAGAATTATTCTCAAAAGAAATTCCAGGAAGAATTCACAGCTAAAGAACTGATGAAACAGTTATATTGCTTACAAGAATTTCAAATAGTCATAAGATTGATCACTGGGCTTGAAAAAGCATAGAAGACAGCAGAAAATCTATACTGCAGAGATCAAGGAACTAGGAAATAGTCATGATAAATTAAAAATGCTACAAATGAGGTGCAAAATAAAATGTGGAGATGGCCACAGCATGGATTGAAGAGGCAGAAGTAAGAATAGGTGAATTCGAATATAAAATTATGGAAAAAGGGGAAGCTGAGAAAAAGAGATAAAAAAATTCCAGGATCATGTGGGAAGAAGTAGAGAACTAAGTGATTCAATCAAATGGAACAATATTCATATCATAGGAATTCTAGAAGAAAAGAGAGAAAGGAGCTAAAGGGGTACTTGAACAAATCATAGCTAAGAATGTTCCCAGTCTGGGGAAGGAAACAGACATTGAAATCCAAGAGGCACAGAGAACCCCCTTCAGATGTAACTTGAATCAGTTTTCTGCATGACATATCATAGTGAAACTGGCAAAATACAAGGATAAAGAAAGAATTTTGAAATCAACTAAGGATAAAAAGGCCTTGACAAACAAAAGTAGACATATCAAGGTAGTATCAGACCTATCTACTGAAACGTGGCAGGCCAGAAAGGAATGACAGGAAATCTTCAATATGATGAACAGGAAAAATATGCGGCCAAGAATTTTTGATCAAACAAGACTGTCATTGAGAATAGAAGAAGAGATAAAAGTTTTCCCAAACAAACAAAAATTGAAGGAATTTCACATTCACCACTAAACCAGCCCTACAAGAGAGCCTAAGGAGGATTCTATGAGTGAACTGTTGCAAGGACCACAAAGTACCAGAGACACCACTACAAGTATTAATCCTACAGAGAACACAATGACTCTAAGCCCACATATTTTTCAATAATAACACTGAATATAAATGGACTAAATGCTCCATTCAAAATACATAGGATATCATGGGGTGCCTGGGTGGCTCAGTTGGTTAAGCATCCGACTTTGGTTCGGGTCACGATCTTGCCATTTGTGAGTTTGAGCCCCATGTCAGACTCTGTGCTGACAGCTCGGAGCCTGGAGCCTCCTTTAGATTCTGTGTCTTCCACTCTTTCTACCCCTCCCCTGCTCATGCTCTGTCTCTCTCTGTCTCTTGATAATAAATAAAAGTGTTTAAAAATTTAAAAAAATACATAGGATATCAGAATGGATTAAAAAAAACCAATATCCATCAATTTGCTGTCTACAAGACACTCATTTTAGACCTGAAGACACCTTCAGATTGAAAGTGGGGGGATGGAGAAATAAATGTCAGACTACTGGAAGTAAGAAGAAAGCTGGAGAGGCCATACTAATACCAGACAAACTAGACTTTAAATTAAAGGCTGTAACAAAAGATGAAGAAGGCCATTATATAATAATTACATGGTCTATCCATCAGGAAAAGCTAACAATTATAAATGTCCATACCCCAAATACAGAGGCACCCAAATATACAAAATACTTAACCACAAACATAAGCAATCTTATTGATAAGAATGTGCTAATTGCAGGGGACTTTAATACTTCACTTACAGCAATGGATAGATCAACTAGACAAAAGTATCACTAAAGATACAATGGACCCGAACAACACATTGGACCAGATGGATTTGACAGATATATTTAGAACTCTACATCCCAAAGCAGCAGACCATACATTCTTCTTGAGTGCACATGGAACATTCTCCATGAAAGATCACATACTGGGTCACAAAACAATACTCAATAAATATAAAAGAATTGAGATCATACCATGCACACTTTCAGATCACAATGCTGTGAAACTTGAAATCAACCATAGGAAAAAGTATGGAAAACCTCCCAAAGCATGGAGCTTAAAGAACATCATATTAAAGAATGAGTGGGTCAATCAGACAATTAGAGAAGAAATTTAAAAATATGGAAACTAATTAAAATGAAAATACAATAATTCAAACTCTTTGGGATGCAGCAAAGGCAGTCCTAAGAGGAAAGACATTGCACTCTGGTCTATCTCAAGAAAGAAGAAAAATCCCAGATACAAAATCTAACAGCACACCTAAAGGAACTAGAAGCAGAACAGCTAAGATATCCCAAACTCAGCAGAAGAAGAGAAGTAATAAAGATCAGAGCAGAAATTAACAATATAGAATACGAAAAAACAGTTGATCATATCAATGAAACTAAGAGTTGTTTTCTTAAAAAAAATAAGCAAAATTGATAATCCACTAGCCAGACTTCTTAAAAAGAAGAGACAGAGACAGAGACAGAGACAGACAGAGAGAGAGAGAGAGAGAGAGAGAGAGGGAGAAGACCCAAATAGAGAAAATGATAAAGTGAAAATGGGTGTATTACAACCAATCCCTCAGAAATACAAACCTATCAGAGAATACTATGACAAATTATATGCCAAAAAAACTGGACAAGTAGAAGAAATGGACATTCCTAAATACCCACAACTCCCAAAAGTCAAACAAAAAGAAATAGAAAATTGGAACAGACCCATAACTAATGGAGAAATTGAATCAGTCATCAAAAATCCACAACAAATAAGAGCCCTAGGTCAGATGGCTTCACTGGGGATTTCTAGCAGGCATTTATTTTTTTTTTTACATTTATTATTGAGAGATAGAGCATAAACGGGGTATGGGCAGAGAGAGAGAGAAGACGACACAGAATTTGAAGCAAGCTTCAGGATCTGAGCAAGCTGTCAGCACAGAGCCAGACATAGGGCCTGACCCCACAAACTGCGAGATGATGACCTGAGCTGAAGTCAGTCTCTCATCCGACTGAGCCACCCAGGCGCCCCTACCAGACACTAAAGTAGAGTTAATACCTATCCTTCTTAAGCTTTTTCAAACAATAGAAATGGAAGGAAAACTTCAGGACTCATTCAATGAAGCCAGTATCACTTTGATTCCCAAAGCAGACTGAGACCTATGGAAAAAAAAAAAAAAACCTGCAGGCCAATATCTCTGATGAATATGGATGCAAAAATTCTCAACAAGATACTAGCAAATTGAGTTCAACGGCATATAAAAAGCCACCATGATCGAGTGGAATTCATTACCAGGTTACAGGGCTGGTTCAATATTCACAAACCAATGTCATACAACACATCAATAAAAGAAAAGATAAGAACCATATGATCCTTTCAATCAAAATTGGGGTGCCTGAGTGGCTCAGTGAGTTGAGCATCTGACTTTGGCTCAGGTCATGATCTCATGGTTCATGGTTTGAGCCCTGGGTCAGGCTCTGTGGTGACAGCTCGGAGCCTGGAGCCTACTTTGGATTCTGTGTCTCCCTCTGTCTCTCAAGAATGAATAAATATTAAAAAAATTTTTAAGGAAAATAGATGCAGAAAAAGCTTTTGACAAAATACAGCATCCTTTCTTAATAAAGACTCTCGAGAAAGTCGGGAGAGAAGGACCTTACTTAAACATCATAAAAGCCATTTATAAAAAGCCCACAGCTAATATCATCCTCAAAGGGGAAAAACTAAGAGCGTTCCCCCCTGAGATCAGAAACACAACAGCGATGTTCACTCTCACCACTGTTGTTTAAAATAGTGCTAGAAGTCCTAGCATCAGCAATCAGAAAACAAAATGAAATAAAAGACATCAGAATTGGCAAAGATGAAGCCAAATCTTCACTTTTCGCAGATGACATCATACTCTACATGGAAAATCTGAAAGACTCCACCAAAAGTCTGCTAGAACTGATACATGAATTCAGCAAAGTCAAAGGGTACAAAATCAATGTATAGAAACCGGTTGCATTTGTATACCCCAATAGTGAAGCAACAGAAAGAGAAATAAAGAAGCTGATCTCATTTACTATTGCAAGAACCAAAAACAACCTAGGAATAAACCTAATCAAAGATGTAATGATCTTCATGATGAAAACTATAAAAATATAAAAAGCTTATGAAGGAAATTCCAAGAGGCACAGAGAACTCCCTTCAGACATAACTTGAATCAATCCTCTGCACAACATATCATAGTGACAAAATACAAGGATAAAGAGAGAATTTTGAAAGGAGCTAAGCATAAAAGGGCCCTAATATACAAAGGGAGACCTATCAGAGTAGTTGCAGACCTATCTACTGACACTTGGCAGGTCAGAAAGGAATGGCAGGAAATCTTCAATGTGATGAACAGGAAAAATATGCAGCCAAATATCACTGATCCAACAACACTGTCATTCAGAATAGAAGGAGAGATAAAGGTTTTCCCAAACAAACAAAATATGAAGGAATTTATCACCACTAAACCAGCCCTACAAGAAATCCTAAGAGGGACTCTATGAGTGAACTGTTGCAAGGAACACAAGGTACCAGAGACACCACTACAAGCATGAATCCTACAGAGAACACAATGACTCTAAGCCCATATTTTTCAATAATAACACTGAATGCAAATGTACTAAATGCTCCAACCAAAAGACATAGGATAGCAGAATGGATAAAAAAAAAACCAAAACAATATCCATCAATTTGCTGTCTACAAGAGACTCATTTTAGACCTGAGGACACCTTCAGATTGAAAGTAAGGAGATGGAGAAATATCTATCATGCTACTGGAAGTCAAAAGAAAGCTAGAGTAGCCATACTTAATATCAGACAAAGTGGATATTAAAGTAAAGGCAGTAACAAGAGATGAAGAAGGGCATTATATAATAATTACAGGATCTATTGATCAGGAAGAGCTAACAATTATAAACCTCTACACACTGAATTTGGAAGCACCCAAATACATAAAACAATCACAAACAGAAACTATCTTATTGATAAGAATGTGCTAATAACAGGGGGCTTTAGTACTCCACTTATAGCAATGTATAGATCAACTAGACAGAAAATCACTAAAGAAACAATGAACCTAAATGACACATTGGACCAGAAGTATTTGACAGATATATTTAGAACTCTACATTTTGAGGCTAGGGAATTCACCCTCTTCTCGAGTGCACATAGCACATTCTCCGAGATAGACCACATACTGGGTCATAAAGCAACCCTAAAAAAATATAAAAGAATTGAGATCATACCATGCACACTTTCAGATCACAATGCTATGAAACTTGAAATCAATCACAGGAAAAAGTCTGGAAAACCTCCAAAAACATGAAGATTTAAGAATACCCTACTAAATAACAAATGGGCAAACCAGGCAACTAAAGAAATTTAAAAATATATGGAAACAAATAAAAATGAAAATACAACAATTCAAACTCTTTGGGATGTAGCAAAGGGAGTCCTAAAACGAAAGTTCATTGCAATCCATGCCTACTTCGAGAAACTAGAAAAAGTGCATGTACATCTAACAGCACACCTAAGGGAACTAGAAGCAGAGCAGCAAGAACACCTCAAACCCAGCCACAGATGATAAATAATAAATATCAGGGCAGAAATAAACAATATAGAATCCAAGAAAACTGTTTAAAAGATCAATGAAACCAAGAGTTAGTTTTTTTAAAAAATAAACAAAATTGATAAACTTTTAGCCAATCTTCTCAAAAAGAAAAGAGAGAACATCCTGATCGACAAAATCATGAATGAAAATGGACTTATTACAACCAATCCCTCAGAAATAAAAGCAACTATCAGGGAATACTATGAAAAATTATCTGCCAACAAACTGGACAACCTAGAAGAAATGGATAAATTTCTAAACACGCACACTACCAAAATTCAAACAGGAAGAAATAGAAAATTGAACAGACCTATAACTAGTGAAGAAATTGAATCAGTTATCAAAAATGTCCCAACAAGTAAGAGCCCTGGGCCAGAAGGTTTCCCTGGGGCATTCTACCAGACGTTTAAAGCAGAGTTAATACCCATTCTTCTCAAGCTATTCCAAAAAATAGAAATAGAAGCAAAACTTCCAGACTCGTTCTACGAAGCCAGTATCACCTTGATTCCCAAACCAAAGAGAGACCCCATAAAAAAAGAGAACAACAGGCCAATATCCTTGATGATTACAGATGCAAAAATCCTCTACAAGATACTAGCAAATTGAATTCAACAGCTTATAAAAAGAATTTCACCATGACCAAGTGGGATTCATTCCTGGGTTACAGGGCTGGTTTAATATTTGCAAATTAGTCAATGTGATACATCACATTAACAAAAGAAAAGATAAAAACCATTGATCCTGTCGATAAATTCAGAAAAAGCATTTGACAGAAGGTCATAAAGACCGCTCGAGAAAACAGCTAGGCAGTTTATTAGGAAGGTAAACATATTCTGGCCGTATGGTACTCATATTCTCAATCCTAGTTATTTTCTCCAAGAAACAAAAAACATGCCCCCACAAAAAATGCTGCATAAATGGTCACAGCAGTTTTGTTCAGAATAGCTAAAAGCTGGAAAGAACCCAAAGTATTTCAAAGGGTGAGAAGATAAACAGTGTTACATCCACATAATGGGGCATTCCATTATGTGGATGTAACACTGTTTAATTCAGCCATTAAATAAATGAATGAATGATATACACAAATTGGATGACCCCCAAAGTCATTGTGTTGAATGGAAGAAGTCAGTCAAAAGGTTACATATTGTCTGATTTTATTTACATGACATTGACAAAAAGACAAACTCAGGGCCCCTGGGTGACTCAGGTGTTAAGTGTTTTGACATCAGCTCAGGTCATGATCTCATGGTTTGTGGGTTTGAGCCCCAGGGCAATCTCTGTGCTGACAGCTTGAGCCTGCCTCAGATTCTGTGTCCCCCTGTCTCTCTGCCCCTCCCCTGCTCACACTCTGTGTGTCTCTGTCAAAAATAAATAAACATTAAAAAAATGTTTTTAAAGACAAAACTGTAGTGACAGAACAGATTGGTGGTTGGGGATTAGGGAGCTAGGGGGTAAGTACGACTATAAAATGAAAGCAAGAGGGATTTTTGGGGGTGAGAGACCTGTTCTGTATTCTATTGTGGTGATGCTTACCTGAAAATAGACCTAGGTTACAATGTTACTGTCCCCCTACTGACTATACATTCTACTGACTGTATACCTCCCCAAGAGGTAAATTTTACTGTGTTAATTTTAAAAATATGTAAAAAATTAAATGAAATTAAAAAATAACTTTGACCCATAACACCATGTAAAACTTCTAAAAAATAATGAACTATAAACTGACAAGAGGGATGGGCCAAGCTAGTTTTAGATAGGACACAGAAAGCAGTAACTATAAAAAAGAAATCATAAACAGTCTGTTAAAGTTACAAACTTCTGCTCATGACATCAAAGCACTTAAAAATATGAATAAGCAGCAAACTGGATAAAATATTCCTAAAACATATGGTTGATAAAGGACTTGGATCCAAAATATATAAAGAAGTACTAAAATTCAAATATATAAAAAGCCCAGTTTTATATATTTTTAAAAAAACTTTTTATGTTTTATTTATTTTTGAGAGAGAGACCACAAGTCAGAGAAGGGCAGAGAGAGAGAGGGAAACACAGAATTGGAAGGAGGCTCCAAGTTCTAAACTGTCAGCACAGAGCCCGATGCGGGGCACGAAATCACAAGCTGTGAGATCATGAGCCGAAGTCAGACACTTAACTGGTACCCCTAAAAACCCAGGCACCCCTAAAAACCCAGTTTTAAAAAAGGGTAAAAGACTTAAACTAATACTTCACACACACACACACACACACACACACACACACACACTCACGAAGATATAGAAAGTCAGTAGACACAAGGAAATGCATATTTTTCATTAGGCATCAGGAAACAAAATGAAATCACAATGAGATACCTCTGCATACCCTAGAATGACTGAAATTATAAGACTGACCATAGCAAGTTTGGGGAGGATATAAAGGAGATGAAATTTCATACTGCTGGTGGGAATATAAAAGGACATTAATTCTTTTAGAAAACTGGTAGGTTTTTTTTTTAAAAGAAATTTGAGCATTTAAGTTTTAAAACTCTGCTCTTAGGTGTTTATCCAAGAGAAAGAACAACTCAGAAAACTTGTACACAAAATATGGATAGCCACTTAATTCATTATAGCCCAAAACTGATAAAAATAATCTAAATGTCCATCAGTTGGAGAATGGATTCCATGTCATATACAAAGGAATATTACTTAGCAATAAGATGGAATGAACACTGCCTTGCAAAACATAGATAAACCTCAAAAATAGGCAGAGCCAAAGACACAAAAATGTACATACTATATGATTCCATTTACATGAAGGTCTAGAATAGGAAAAACTAAAATATGATGATAGAAATTAGAACAATGATTAGTTCTATGTGTAAGTGAAAGATTGACTGGAGAAGGAATAGAGGGAATTTTGGGAGAAATGAAAATGTTCTTTAACAATGTTTGGGTTATGTGGGTATATGCCTTTATTAAAACTCATGAAAAAAATCTGTAAGAGCTTCATATTAAACTGTATGGAAATTATTTCTCAAAAATTATACTTTTGAGCATACACATACAATTTCATTATTAAAATTCATACAAAATTAGTGCTACAAGAGACTGATATTCAAAATCTTTTTCAAAATTAACACCTGCTGAGTCTTTCTTCTAATGAAATCTTACTGATTAAACTCAATATGTAAAAGTAACGTTAAAGACAGAAGTAATGAAGGTTAAAAACACACAATGGGGAAGCATCACACACCTGTCAGAATGGCTAAAATAAAAAAAAAATACAAGAAACAGTGTTGACCAGAATGTGGAGAAACAGGAACCTTTGTGTACTGTTGGTAAGGATGAAAACTGGTACAGCCACTGTGGAAGACAGGAGTATAGTCTCCTCAAAAAATTAAAAATAGAATTACCATATAATCCAGTAATTGAACTACTGGATATTTATCCAAAGAATACGAAAACACCAATTAGAAAATTTTTTTAACATTTATTTATTTTTGAGAGAAAGAGATAGAGGATGAGCAGGGGAGGGGAAGAGAGAGAAGGAGACACAGAATCCAAAGCAGAGTCCAGGCTCTGAGCTGTCAGCACAAAACCCCATGAACCATGAGATCACAACCTGAGCAGAAGTCAGATGCTTAACTGACTGAGCCATCCAGGCACCCCGATAAGGCTAATTTGAAAGGATATATGCACTCTTATGTTTACTGCAGCATTGCTTATACAATAGCCAATTTATGGAAGCAGCCCAAGTGTCCATCAACAGATGAATGGATAAAGATGGGATATATGTATCATGGAATATTATTCAGCCATAAAAAGAACAAAATTTTGCCATTTGCAACAACATAGATGGACCTAAGGAGTATAATGCTAAGTAAAATAATCAGTCAGAGAAAAACAAATACTCTATGAGTTCACTAATATGTGGAATCTAAGAAACAAAACAAATGAAAAAAGGGAAAAAAAGAGATAAACTAAGAAACAGATCCTTAACTATAGAGAACAAACTGATGGTTACCAGAAGGGAGATGGGTGGGGGAGGCTGGGTGAAACAGGTGAAGAGGATTGAGTACACTTATCTTGATAAGCAGTGAGTAATAGATGGAATTGTTGAATTAGTATATTGTACACCAGAAAATAATATAACTCTATATGTTTTCTACACTGGAATTTAAATAAAATAGGAATAAAATAAAGCAAAATTTTCAGAAGCACTTAACTATAGAGCAAATATTAACAGATCTAAGGGGGAAAATAGACAACAATATAACAGGAGGAAAATTTAATACCCCACTTTGCCAATTCAGACAGAAAAAAATCCATAAGGAAACAATCTATACATTAAACCACATAGACTTAACAGATAGAATATTCCACCCAAGAGCAAAAGAATACACATTCTTCTGAATCGCATATGAAATATTCTCCAGGATACATTTAAGAAGATTGAAATCATATCAACTATCTTTTCAAATCATAATGGAATGAAACTGAAAATTAATTTCAAGAAAACTGGAAAAATCACGACTATGTGGAGATTAAACAATATGCTAATGAAAGGAATTAAGAACAATTTAAAAATACCTTGAGAAAGGGGCTCCTGAGTGCCTTAATCGGTTCAACGTCTGACTCTTGTTTTCAGCTCAGGTCATGATCTCACAGTTTTGTGAGTTCAAGCCCCACGTTGGGCTCTGAGCTGACAGTGTGGAGTCTGCTTGGGATTCTCTCTATCGCTCTCACTCTTGCTCTCTCCTTGTCCCTTCTCCACTCACACTGTCTCTGTCTCTAAATAAATAAATAAACATAAAAATTTTTTAAAAATACCTTGAGAAAAATGAAAATAGAAACATATGATACCAAAACCTATGGGATGCAGCCAAACACCTCTATAAGGGAAGTTCATAGTGATAAATGCCTACATTTAAAAAAAGAAAGATTTTTAAATAAATAACAAAACTTTACACCTCAAAGAACTAGAAAAAGAGGAACAAATGGAACCCAAAGTTACTAGAAAAAAGGAGGGTAAAGATTAGAGTAGAAATAGGGTAGATGGAAATAAATCGGAATAGATAGAAATAGGGACTGAAAAAACAAGAGAAAAGATAAGTGAATATAAGTGCTATTTTTTGAAATCACCAACAAAATAGATAAATGGTTAGCCAGATTCATCAAGAAAAAAAAAAGGTCTTAAAGTTTTAAAACATTAGAAATGAGAGAAGACATTACACTTTGATACCACAGAAATACAAAAGAATTAGAGACTATATTAACAATTGTATGCAGAAAAATTCGGACAGCCTAGAAGAAAAGTATGAGTTCCTAAGAATGTACAACCTTCCAAAATTGAGTCAGGAAGAAATAGACTATCTAAGTAGACCAGTTTTAAATAGTAATCAAAACCTTCCTAATAAAGAAAAACCCAGCACCAGATTGTTTCACTGGTGAATTCTACCAAACATTTAAAATTGAATGAATACTAATTATTCTCAACTCTTCCAAAAAAAGAAGTGAGGGCACATCCAAATTCATTTTACCCTGATACCAAAACCAGAAAAGGGCATAACCTGTAAAATTATAGGTCAATATCCTTGATAAACATGGATGCAAATAATCTCAACAAAATAGGAGTAAACCAGATTCAACAATACATTCAAAGGCTCATACATTATTTTTACATGGGATTTATTTGTTCCTGGGATATAAAGATGATTCTACATCTGCATATCAACATGATACAGCACATTAATGACATGAAAGATAAAAATTATGTTCATCTTAATAGAAAAAGCATTTGACAAAATTCAACATTGATTTATGAGAAAAACTTTCAATAAAGTGTCTATAAAGAAAGCATACCTCAATATAACAAAGTCTATATATGACAAACCCCAGATTTTGTCATGCACAATGGTGAAAAGCTGAAAACTTTTTCTACAAGGTCAGGAACAAGACAAGGATGCCCACTCTTACCACTTACTTTCAGCATAATACTGGATGTTATAGCTAGAGCAATATGGCCAAACAACAAAACAAAACAAAGACAGCCAAATCAGAAAGAAAGATGTAATACTCTTCCTATTTGCAGATGACATATTATATACAGAAAACCTTACTCTACCAAAATACCAATAGACAATAAATTCTAAAGTTGTATGATGAAAAAATAAAAATCAGTTGCATTTTTATATAATAATAATGAACTCTCAGAAAAAGAATTAAAAAACAATCCTATTTATAATAGGACCAAAAATAGCAAAATACCTAGGAGTAAATTTAACCAAAGAGGTAAAAAACTATAGGACATCGATGGGAAAATGACACAAATAAATGGAAGGATATTTTATTTTCATGGGTTGGAAGAATGAGTATTATTCAAATATTCAAACTACAAAAAACAATCTCCAGATTCAATGTAATTGCAATCAAAATTCCAGTGGCAATTTTCACATAAATAGGACAACTTTCAAATTTGTGTGGAACCACAAAAGTCCCAGAATAGCCAAAGCAATCTTAAGAACAACAACACAAAGGCATCATGTTTCCTGATTTCAAGCTATATTATGAGGCTGTAGTAATTAAAACAGTATGGCATTGATATAAAAACAGACAAATAGATAAATAGAACAGAATAGATAGCCCAGAAATGACTCCCATGTATGTGGCCAATTAATTTAAAATGAAGGAGCCAAGAATATACAAGGGGGAGAGTCTCTTCAATAAATGGTACTAGGAAAGCTAGACAGACATGTGCAAAAGAAAAACGGGGTCATTATCTTACACCATATACAATGTCAACTAAAAAATGGATTAAAGACCTGAACATGACTTGAAACCATGAAAATCCTAGAAAAAAAATCTAGTGGTAAGCTCCTTGCCATTGATCTTTGGATTTGACAACAAAATCAAAATAAATAATTGAGTACATTGATCTAAAAAGCTTTTGCAAAGCAAGGGGAATCATCAACAAAATGGAAAGGTAAACTAGAGAATAGGAGAAAATATTTGCAAATCAGATATCTGGTAGGAGGTTAACATCCAAAATACATAAATAACTCATACAACTCAATAGCAAAAAAAATCCAACTAAAAAGTAGGCAGGGGGCACCTGAGCGGCTTAGTCAGCTCAGGTCATGATCTCAGTTTGTGAGTTTGAGCCCTGCATCCAGCTCAGTGCTGACAGCTCAGAGCAGGAGCCTGCTTTGTATTCTGTGTCTCCCTCTCTCACCACCCCTCCCTCATTCATGCTCTGTCTCTCTTTTTGTCAAAAATGAATACACATTAAAAATTTTTTTAAAAAGTAGGCAGAGAATCTGAATAGATGTTTTTTTAAAGAAACATATAGATGGCCAACATATTGATGAAAAAATACTTGATGTCGCTCATCATCAAGGAAATGTAAATCTTCTCACATCTGTTAAAATGGTTATTATTAAAAAGACAAGTAATAAATGTTGGCAAGGATGTGCAGAAAGGGAAACTCTTGTGCACTATCAAAGGAAAAATATAAAGCCACTGTAAAATGTTGCAGCCACTGTAAAAACCAGTATGACGTTTCCTCGAAAATTTTAAAATAGAAATAGCCTATGATCCAGCAATTCGGCTTTGGGTTATTTATTTGAAGGAAATGAAAACATTACTTAAATGACATCTGTACCCCCATGTTCCTTGCAGCATTATTTATGTAGCCAAGACATGAAAATAACCTAGATGTCCAGTGATGGATGAATGGATAAAGAAAATGTATATAGAAATATTATTCAGCCATAAATAAAAAGGAAATCTTGTCATCTGCAACAACATGGATGGACCTTGAGTGAAGTAAGTCAGACAGAGAAGGACAAATACTATATGATTTCATTTATATGTGAAATCAAAAGAAGGAAGGAAGGAAGGAAGGGAGGAAGGAAGGAAGAAAACAGAGACAGACAAAAGAAAAGCCCATAAATAAAGAGCATCTATTTATGATTCCCAGAGGCGGAAGGTGTGGGTGGGTAAAATGAGTTATGATGGTCAAAAGGTAGAAACTCACAGTTATAAACACATGATGAAGATGCAATATGTAGACTGGGAACTACAGTTAATAATATTGTATTATATATTTAAAAGTTTCTAAGAGAGTAGTTTATCACAGGAGAATCTGTAACCATATGTGATGAAAGATGTTAACTAGACATATTCTGCTGATTATTTCACAATATATACATATATCAAATCACTATGCTATATACCTGAAACTAATAGGTTATATTTCAATTTTATCTTAATGAAAAAAGTAAAATAAATCTCTTTCTCATTCACTCTTTGAAGCAACTCCAGAGAACCGATAGGTTCCTAGTCTTCTTCATCTAGAATTGAGAAATGGCTTAACTAGGATGCTGTCAATTGAGATTTTAGTTTGAAATGTCTGCTCCCCATTGATCAGAGGACTGTTGCAGGTGGAATTCTACAATGTCCCTCAAGATTATTGCTCCACTGAGTACACAGTTTGAATAATCCCCCAAACTATGAATATGATGAGATATCACTCCTGTGATTCGGTGATGCTACATGACACAATTGACTTTATGAAAGAAAGAATATCCTCAGTGGGCTTGACACCTTGATTTTAGCCTTGTGATCCGTAAGCAGAGAACCAGCCACTTGGTGCTCAGACTTCTGACCTATGAGACTATGAGCTAATGAACGGCGTTTGATATAAGCCAGTAAGTCTGTTGTAGCTTATTATTTGGTGATAGAAAACTACTGCAAAGATCTTTGATAAATTATATAATCATTCTGTTTTCTCACAAGTAGAAGGAAGGTAATACTATTATGCTTTTGTCTTGAGGATTCAATAACATAATTAAAATAAAGCACTTACCTGAGGGTTTTTTTGTTTTGTTTTGTTTTGTTTTGTTTTACTTATTTTTGAGAGAGAGAGAAAGAGAGACAGCATGAGCAGGGGAGGGTCAGAGAGAGAGGGAGACACAGAATCGGAAGACAGGCTCCAGGCTATGAGCAGTCAGCACAGAGCCTGAAGCGGAGCCTGAACCCACGATCCACAAGATCATGACCTGAGCAGAAGCTGCAGGCTCAATCAACTGGGCCCCCCAGGCGCCCCAGCCTTTGCCTGAGTTTTAATGAGTGTCAGTTGCTACCTCCTTGTGTAGTTTTGAGGATTCAGTGAAGTGATACCCAGAAAGTTCTCAGCATAATGCCTGGTTCTTAGTAACCTCATAACAATATTATCAATGTATCATTGTTAGAGATAAATAAAACAAAAACCTGGCATGGACTGTACTTTGACTTTGATAAGTGCTCCTTATATTTTTTCCTGTGAAATCTTTTACTTTTGGCTGAAAGTTAATAGACAGTGTATCATGACCTTAAAGTGAGCCTGGTTCATTCCCTAGCCACCAAATAATGGATTACTAACATCCAACACTTGGGTTTTTCCTTTCTAAGAAAAGTTTAGTTCTGAAACAATTGTACATTATACATTTTGAATGGGGCACCTCCATCCGTACCCAGGATATTCATTTTACATAAAAATAACTAGAACCATACACTGAAATAAAAAAAAAACCCACCTCAGATTCTAACTTTATTACAGAGAAAGGGAGGGTAGCACTATTTTATTTTAAACCCAAATCATGTAACCTAAAAACTTTCCACTTAAAGAGTATGCTTGATTTCAATTATCAAGTCCCTTATGAAAAGATACACAGTGCAGTATAAATCAGAAAACCATTCTTACCTATTTATTTGTACTTAATGCAGGGAAATCAGGGTTTGGGTTGTCATTCCTAAGAATTCAAAAGTAGCAGTTTCCTTGAAGGGCAAACCCGGCTAAATAAATTTGGGTTTCTGGAGTTAAACTATTACATTAAGACTCATGATTGAGTTCACACTATCTCTCTAATGCAAGCACACATTTCAATGTCACTGTCTGCCACCTAACAATAACAGAAAACATCTGTATAATGGCCTATAACATTACACGGTGCATTACAATTAGAAATGTGCTGAAGTGGTGGTTTGGGGGTTTATTTATGGTCCATGAAACAAAAGATTCTATGAGCATCTCATGAAAACTTAATAGTTCGAGGAAATAAAATAAATATTTGAGTGCAACAATTACATTTTAAATGATATTATCACTAGAGAAACTTAGAACAGCCAAAGAGTTGAAATATTAGTGTGAAAACATTACTAGTTGGCTGGGATTCTTTATTATTTCAGAGGCAAAGAATGACAGAGAATTATGAAAAACCACATCATGGTTTCCAGGTTAATCTAATTTCTATCAATGAGTACAATGTCTCTTAATTGCTCATAAAATTAACTCTTTAAGAGTTATGGTGAGAGCAAACAGATTTTAAAACTTTGAATTTTTTTGAAAGAAGAGAAGATTTTTTTTCCATGTTGCTTTAAAAACTGGTAAGTTTGAGTAGCAGCACTCATGAACCGTTTCTAATTGGAGTCAACTTTACCCCACAGAAAAATCTTGTGGGAGAGCAAGTAAGTTTATGAACACCATGTACTTTATTTCCAGATTACAGGTAACTATATACATATTTAAATTCATTTGTTTTGCATGCAGGGTCTCACACTCATGAAAGATAATTTAATCATATGTGCCCAGTGTGAGAAATTTTGTAGTGTCTAAATATGTCCTCAAGATTTCTCAAGGTTTTGCCTGCTGAGGGAAAAATCTATGTCATAGGAGACAAAAAGCTTTCATTTGACTTTCAAAAAATTTAAAAAACAAAGGAACAGCAATGGTCAATGACTTTAAATGGTGTGGCACTCATTTTGGAAAAATCCGAAAGATTTTAATATACTTGAGAACTTTGCCATGGACTTCTCTATTATTGTATTCCTAGAAATCCACTCTAGTTAATGTCCTAAAGATCATATTTGTAAAGTTGTGTTGTATTTCTTTTATTTCACTGATAAATCAAAATTAAATGGAATATTCCTTTTGATATTAAAAGAAATGATTCCTTATTAATGTAAAATCATTTTAATATAAATTAATGTAATCTTAAAATATGTAAACTGTGATTGTGTTGAAATTGAAGTTAAACAGCTTTGTAGTTGTTCAAAACATTTACAGAGGAGACTTATATGCTATTTTATTGACTGCTGGTTGGTTTTCAGAGTGGGTTTAAATTTCCTCCAAACTAGTCTAAAAGAACAGGACTTTTGATAGTTCCTTGATTAAACATGCATCATTTGTAATGATTTTCCACATGATTATCCCAAATAGCCATGGAAGAACATAAGCTGTCATTCAACAGACAATAGACAGGGGTCAAGGCCACGGTACTATCTGCTGAGAGGAGGACTGCCGTGTCCATTTGCCTGCAGTATGCTGTTACCGCACATGTAGACTCAGGTTATTAGAGTCTTCATTTCAGGAGAACAGCAAGGCTACAGAAAAGTGTCTGGATTTGGAGATAACAGCTCAAGAAAAAGGGATATTTTTCATTACTTAAAATATTTTAAAGGGGCATTGCTGGACAAGTAGATTTGATTCCTGGGACTCTTAATTTTTTTTCTTTTGGATTTTATTTCATATTAAAAGATAATATTTTATATCAGTGAGAGTTTTGAATGGATCACATGGGGAAGAACCAACTTTTTGACTTGGAGAAAAAAAAGTGAGGAAAGGATGGAAAAGATGGGGGAAAGAAAGAAGGAAGGAAAGGAAAAATGGAAGGGAGAGAGAAATTAAAATTATTTAATTACTTCAAGATTACTTAAATAAGCCTATAGGAAATCTATGTTTTAAATATCTCATGATACCATTAACCTAAAACTTACTAGTATCTGTACAGAAAAATATGTTAATGTATGGGAAAACCACTTAATCATTGTCCTGTGTCATGTATGAGGCAGTGGACTTAGGCTAGGTCATCTAGGGACTGCACGCATGTAGTTAAAGCTTAAGGAAGATGTGCCTTACTCTTGAATACTAGTGGGCTAGTGGTAAAAAGTAGCTGTTTTATGGTAATAAGTTTGAGTCAAACTTTTGGTTAGTGCTTCAAGGACCAATGACTTTGTAATGACTTCATTCCTATACTTAAAATATTCAGTACTTACACTTTTGGTGTGAATTTCCTGTAGAAAATGCTGAAATCTTTCTCCCAATTCAGCGAAGTGCTTCCTCCTTTATATTGTTAAGTACATAACTGAAAAACAAAGGTGGATTCACATCATTTAGATGATAAAAATGCTAAGAATCTGACTTGACAGCACGTAAAGCGGTAAGTAAATTAGATCACTCTATTGAAAACTCATCCCATTTCTTCTGCTTATATTTCTGATTTCTAATATCTTGCTATATATTTTAATATAACAAAATATACGATTCATCTATCTATGCTTTATTGTCTGTCTTTTTAGCTAGAATGAATATCTTTTATGTTTTTATTTGTGCAATGATTAGTATCAAATGGACAGACTGAAAAACTGTGTGGCTAGCAGAATCAGAGTCTGGTAAACAGAGTGGTATGCCACACAACTTTAGCGTTATTCTTTATGAGACTTAGTTCCCCTCAGGTATACTGCATAACACAGTCATTCTCCAAAATGTTATTTTTCAACAATGTGAACCCTATATTCACCACTGTGCAACGTCTCAACACATTGCCTATATTATAGCAGTTCAACAAATATTTAGTGAATGAGTAAATAAACAAAATACCAAAGTAAGACTGTCAAAAGGCAACACAGAAAACCCAGGATTGAGAAGGAATAACATCATCGTGATGGTAATGTACATTCTTCCTGACTTCCTTCCTACTCATAAAAAGATTAAAAACTATTCAAGAACAGAACCCCCTCAGAGAATCCTAGGACACAGGGTCACCTGTGGATTAAGCATCCATTACCCAAGACCCAGAGACTGAGACAGACTGCATTAGAAGAGTAGATGAAATAGTTACACATGGATCACACTGTCTCCCCACCCCCCCCCCCCCCCCGCGCAGCACAGCAACATGAAGAGTGTCCTAAGATCTTCAGATCCCCATAAGACTTCAGGGTGGTTTTTTTTTAGTGTAAAAAAAGAGAACGCTGGGGAACCACCAGACTCTCCCCCAAAACTGTGGATCATTTTCTGGGATTCCTTACTCTGACCTCATACGATAAAATTCTAGGGAAATCTGTGGGGCTCAACCACTGGGAATCTGTGATAGAAAAGTGAGAGGGATGTTGTATAGCGATGAACACATGGATCTTGACAGACTATGTTTATACCTGCAGTGCCCAAGTAGTAATCCCAACCAGCAGTTTGCCCATCTCCAGAGCCAAGTCAGATCACAAAAATACAGCTAAATATTACACCACCTTGGGCCAATATGGTGAAAGAGGAAAAATTTACCTCCTCCACAGACATTCCAACTCTGTACTTGTTTATAGAGCAATTCTTTCCTTAAAGAAGAACTGAGGACTGACTGAACAGCTTCTGCACAACAAAAGATAGAACACATAGAGAATGCAACAGAGACAGAGGTATGGGAACAAAGGAAACCCCCACACCTGAAACTGCAAACTGCAGTGGAGAGGGATAGTACTAAAGGGCCATGAGAAGATTTGTTGGCCCTACAGCACAAGGGGAAAAAATAAGCTATGGTTTAAAACACAACTAGAATATTAAAAAAAAAAACAAACCCCAAAAACCCATACCTGGCACTAGGCCAAATGGCAGGAGCACTGCTAGAACTCTCTCCAGTTCAAAAGGCCTGTTAAGCCCCATGGTTGACATCCCCCTGGCCACCTTGATAGCATGGACAACGGGGTCTGGGTGCTATAGTGGGCCTACCACCTCAGTGAATCTCAGGAAATTGGTTCACACTAAACCAAGATGCTCTGGGGCACAGACAAAAACTTCAGGCTGAAAGAACCAGAATATCAAGGAACTAGCCCTGCACTACATCAAAAGAGTGGATGAACTCTTTCTGGCTCATACGGGCTGGTGAGCACCATGGTTTACCTTCCCTCTCCACCTTGACAGCGTGGATGGGAGTAGGTCCTGGGTGACCTAACAGCTCTGTAAGCTTGGGGCCCGTAGCCAACACCAGCCTCACTGGCCCCACCAAGGTGGCCTCAGTACAGCACACACTAGCACATCCCTGATTGTGGTTACTATAGCTTCAGCCATCTTGCCAAGGTTACCAAGGCACAAAATACCCCAGAATACATGGGTCTGTACCACTTTGGTTCTAGACGGCTTGCTTGGGCACCCCTAACCCAGAGTGCTCTGGGTCCTCCTCACTCATACCCACTTTGGCTCCAGTTGCCCTGCCAGGGTACACTCTGTGCACAGTGCCCTGGGAATCCTTGGCATGTGTCTGCTTTGGGTCCAGTCACCCTACCAGGGTACCCCATGTGTGGAGGAACCCAGAACCCATGGCTTGCATTCCACCTTGGCTCTTGCTACCTCACCAGGATGCCTCTTATGCTGAAATACCCTGGCCTGTACCCAGATCAGCTTTTAGCTATTCTCCCAGGGTCAGAGTGTACACTCTGACCCTGGGAGTGGCCCAGCTAGTGGATAGCTTTAGCTATCCTTCCAGGGTGCCCTCTGTATGGAGTGCCCTGGGACTCCCAGGCACATGCCCCACCTTGGCTCCAGCAACCCCTGCTAAGGTACCCTTTGCATGGAGGGCTCCAGGATTGCCACAGACCACAATGACTTCACCTTCGGCAATCTCACCAGGGCCAAACCAGCACAGAGTTCTCAGGGACCTACCGCCCATTCCTGTTCCAGTTGCAGTAAGCCCAAGTCATCTGGCACACAGCCTACACAGGGGATAAACATATATAAGACAAACCCTTCAACTTTGAGAGTAGCAGCTGTTCCACTTAATTCACAAAAGCAAAAACAGAAAGTCAATCAAAGTGAGGAGATGGAAGTATATGCTACAAATGAAAGAACAAGACAAACCTCAGAAAAAGAACTAGAGGAAATGGAGATAAACAATATGCCCGATAAAGAGTTTAAAGTATTGACCAGAGGGGCACCTGGTTGACTCAGACAGTTAAGTGTCTGACTTCAGCTTAGGTCATGATCTCCTGGCTTGTGAGTTCAAGTCCCATATTGGGCTCTGTCCTGCCAGTGCAGAGCCTGGAGCCTACTTTGGATTCTGTGGCTTGCTCTCTCTGCCCCTCCCCTGACCATACTCTGTCTCTCTCTCCTTCAAAAATAAACATTAGAAAATTTAAAAATACAATAAAGTATTGATCATAAAGATGCTCACCAGACTAAAGAGTGAAAAAAACTCAGTGAGAACTTAAAAAAGAGATAGAAAATATAAAAATAGAATTGAAGAATACAATAAACTGAAATGAAAAATACACTAGAGAATCAAGTGTATCCACAAGAATGAACCAACAATCTGAAACTTTGGGTAATGGAAAGCATCCAAGCTTAACAGCAAAAAGAAAAAGAATTATTAAAAATGAGGATAGGTTAACAAATCTCTTGGACAGGATCAAGTGAATAAAAATTTGCATTCTGGGGGCCTCAAAATGAGAAGAGAGCCAAAAAGGTAGAAAAATCATATGAAAAAAATATTTGAAGCCCTCCTAATGTGGGGAAGGAAATAGACACTCACATCAGGACAAAGTTCCCAAGAGATGGAGCCGGCGAGGTCCACATCACTGCAAATAATCATAAACTATCAACGATTAAAGGTAAAGAAATAATTTTAAAAGCAGCAAGAGATAAGCAAAAGTTTACATATAAGGGGAACCCCATAAGTCTATCAGATCTTTTAGCAGAAATTTTGCAGGCCCAAAGGGAGTGGCATAATATATTCAAAGTGCTGAAAAAGAAAACAAAAACAAAAACAAAAAACCACAACCAAGAATATTCTTTCCAGAAATTTTACCACTCAGAATTGAAGGAGAGAGAAAAGATTTTCCAGACAAACAAGAGCTAAAGGAGTTCATCATCCCTAAGCTGTCTTATAAGAAATGTTAAAGGGACTTCTTTAAGTAAAAAAAAAAAAAAAAAAAAAGGCCAGAATCAGAAATAAGATTATAAAAAGATGTAGAATAGGAAAATATATACCTAAAATATGGAGAAAGTGAAAAGAAACTTCTTTTACAATGTGTTTAAACTTAGCTGATCATCCACTTAATATAGACTATTATATGCTTAGGATATTATGTATGTACCTCATGGTTACCATAAACATGAAATAATAGATAGCATTCAAAATAAAGAGCAAGAAAGCCAAATATAAGAGAATCATCAATAAAAAGAAAGGAGCAAGAGAAGAAACCAACAGAGAAGAAATTTTTATTTATTTTTACTTTTTTAAATGTTTATTTATTTATTTATTTATTTAGAGAGACAGAGACAGAGACAGAGACAGAGACAGAGACAGAGAGAGAGAGAGAGAGAGAGAGAGAGAGAGAGAATAAGGGAAAAGCAGAGAGAGAGGGATGGAGAGAGAATCCCAAGAGTGCTCCATGCTGTCAGCACAGAACCTGATTTGGGGTTTGATCTCATAAACTGTGAAATCATGACCTGAGCTGAGCTCAAGAATCATCTGCTTAACGAACTGATCCACCCAGTGTCCCCAAATAAGAAATTTTTAAAAAACAACATGAAAACAACTAACAAAATGGCAATAAGTCTATACCTAGCAATAATTATTCTACATGCAAATGACCTAAATGTTCCAACCAAAAGTATGACAGTGGTAGGATGGATAAAAGACAAGACCCATCTATATGCTGCCTATAAGAAAGAGATTCATGTCAAACCTAAATACACATACATACTGAAAGTGAAAGAATGGACAATGATATTCCATGCAAATAGACTTGGAAACAAAAAGCCAGAGTAGCAATACATATATATGACAAAATAGACTTTAATAAAAGACAAAGAAAGGCATTACATAATGCTAAAAGGATCAAATCAACAAGTATCACTACTGTAAACATCTATGCAGCCAATATTCAAACACCTAAATGCATTAAGCAAATATTAATAAACAAAAATTACTGACAGTAATAACCATAAGTAAAATGTTCTGTTGTTGGTTACACGGTATTACAAAAACATAAATTCTAACATCAATAATCTAAAATATGATGGGTAAAAGAAGTAAAAGTGTAAAACTCATAAACTCCATTGAAGTTCTCAGTTTCAGATAGAGTATTATCAGTTTACCATATTGTATAAGTCTCATGGCAACCACTTATGAAAATTGTATGATAATTACAAAAAATGACATGATAAAGAAAAAATATTGATTACAAAAGACATCAAAACACACACAAAAAAAAGATAGCAGGATAAAAGACAAGGAACAAGAGATCTACTAAACAGAAAAAAGTGAAAAATGGCAATAGGAATTTCTTATATATCAATAACTACTTTTAATTTTCCAGTTAACAGTCATAGTTTGGCTAAGTGGATAAAAAACAAGATTCAATAATGTTCTGCACATAGATATTCACTTTAGTCTTAAACACTCACAGAGTGAAGAGATGGAAAAGACATTTCAAACAAAGAGTAAGAAACAAAACATAAGTAGCTATTACAAAATAGGCTTTTAACTAAAAGGGGAACAACAGAGACAAGTAAATCTATCATATAATGATGAAGAGGTCAATACATCAAGAAGGTATGACAACTGTAAATATTTATGCACTCAACATTGGAGCACTTAAATATATAAAGCAAAAACTAACAGAGATAAAAAGATAAACAGTAATACAAAATGTGCTAGGGGATTTAATAATCCACTCTGAATTGTTAGATAATCCAGAGAGAATCAATAAGGAAACAGTGGATTTGAACACAATAGATGAAATAGACCTAATAATTACAAATATAGAACATTCTGCCCAACAACAAAATGTACATTTTTCTCAAGTGCACATGGAACGTTTTCTAGGATAGACTAGTATAAGGCCACGAAACAAGTCTTACCAAATTTGAGAAGTTTGAAATCATAGCAAATATCTTTTCTGATGACAATGAGACCAATCTTAGATAACAGGAGGAAAAATAGAAAATTCACAAACACATGGAAATTAAACAGTCCTCTCCTGAACAACCAATGGATCAAATAAAAAGGGAATAAAGTTTGTTGAAACAAATAAAAATGAAAACACAATAGGTCTGAATTTGTGGGATGCAGCAAAGAGCACTAGTAAGAAGAAAGTTGATAGCAATGGATACCTATATTAAGAATCAACAAAGATCCCAAATAAATACCCTAACTTTATGGCTTATGCAACTAGAAGAACAACAAATTGAGCCCAAACTTAGAAGAGGAAAGGAAATAATGAATAGAGCAGAAATAAGTGAAATTGAGAACATAAAACAATTGAAAAAGATGAATCAATTTAATAGTTTGATCTTTGAAATGATAAATAAAATGGACAAATGCTTAGATAAACCTAGGGAAAAAGAGAAAGGACCCAAAGAACAAAATTAGAAATGAAGTACACAACTGCCATCACAGAAATGGAGATCAGAGAATACAATGAATGATTACAGTCTACATTACTACAACTTTCCAAGACTGAACAGGAAGAAACAAAATCCAAGTAGACCAATTACCAATAAGGAGATTGAATCAGTAATCAAAAATCTCCCAATAAAGAAAAACACAGTACCACATGGCTTCACTTGTGAGTTTTACCAAATAGTTAAAGAATTAATACCAATCTGTCTCAACCCCCCCCCCTCCAACAAAGGAATGAAATACTTCCAAATTCAGTTTATGAGGCCAGTATTATCATGATACCAAATCCAGGAAAAGACAGTACTAAAAAAGCAATCTAGAGGACAATACCACTGATGCATACAAAGTTAAAAATTCTCAAAAAGGGGCACCTGGCTGGCTCAGTTGGTTAAATGTCCAACTTTAGCTCAGGTCATGATCTTGTAGTTCATAAGTTTGTGCCCTGCATCAGGCTCTGTGCTGACAGCTCAGAGCCTGGAGCCTCCTTCAGATTCTGTGTCTCCCTCTTTGTCCCTCTCCCACTTGCATTCTGTTTCTTTCTCTCAAAAATAAGTAAATATTAATATTTTAGACAAATAAATTAAAATAAATAAAAATTCTCAATATATTACAAGCAAATAGAATTCAGCAGTACATTGAAAAAAAATCATTCACCACAATCAAGTGGGATTTATTCCAGGGATGCAAGGATAGTTCAACACATACATTTCAAACAATGATATACTACACTAATAGAATGAAAGAAAAGAATCATATATTCATCTCAACAGATGTAGAAAAAAGCATTTGACAAAATTCACCCTTCATTCATGACAAAAATGCTGAACAAATTAGGCACAGTGGGAATATATCTCAACATAATAATGGGCTATATATGATAAGCCACAGATAATATCATATTCAATGGTGAACGGCTGAAAGTTTTTTCCCTCAGATCAGGAACAAGACCAGAACACCCATACTCACTACTCCTATTCAACATAGTATTAAAGTCCTAGCTAGAGTAATCAGGCAAGGAAAAAATGTATCAAAATTTGAAAGAACAAAGTAAAATTATTTTCCAATAATTTGGATGTGGAAAATATAGTGTTCTAAAAAGTATGAAGTCCTAAAAAATTATAGAGTCCTAAAGACTCAATCAAAACACTATTAGATTTAATCAATAAATTTAGTAAAGTTGCAGGGTGCAAAATTAACATACAAAAATTAATAGTATTTCTATACTTTAAATTTTCTGGAAAAGAAATTAATCTCATTTATAATAGCACCAAAAACAATAAAATACTTGAAACAAATTTGACTAAGTGAAATATTTCTATCTTCAAAATTATAAGACATCGATGAAAGATATTGTAGAACACAAACCAACAGAAAGGTAACCCATGTTCATAGATTGGAGGAATATTGTTAAGATGTCAATACTACCAAAAGTCACTTCTGTACTAGATGCAATCCCTATCAAGACTCCAATGTCATTTTTTACAGAGGTAGAAAAAAAATCAATTTTAAGGAACCACAAAATACCCTAAATAGCCAGAGAAATGCCAAGAAAGAGCAAAACAGGAAGCATCGGATATCTTGATTTCAAATTATGCTATGAAGCAAGGATCATCAAAACAGTATGGTACTGGTATAAAAACAGACAAGCTGATGGAACAGAATTGAGAGGTATCCCCCCAAAACCAAGCACATTCAACTAAGACATGACAAGGTGGCCAAGATATTCAATGGAGAAAAAGGTCCATTTCAATACATGGTTCTTGGATAATTGGATATTCACATGTAGAAGAATATGTGTAGGAATAAGAATGGAGTGTAAAAGAATGTAGGAATGAAGTCCCCTGGTATGGATATTAGTAATGACTTTTTGGACATAATACTCAAAACACAAGAAACAAAAACAGTAAGTGGGACTACATCAAACTAAAGTCTGCATAGCAACTAGTGTTATATGTAAGTGATAAATCACAACATTCTACTCCTGAAACCAAGATTACACTATATGTTAACTAGAATATAAATAAAAATTTGAAAAAAAATCTGCATAGCAAAATAAATTATCAACCAAGTGAAAAGACAAGTCACAGAATGGAAAAAAATATTTGCAAACCAAATATCTGACAAGGGGTTAATATCCAAAATAGATAAATAATTCAATAGCAAAAAGACAAAACACAACTTAAAAATGGTCAAAGGACCTGAGTAGACAATCAGAAGATACACAAAAAACGCCAACAGTATCATTAGTCATTGGGATATGAAAATTCAAACAACGAGATATAGTCTCATGACTATCAACAAAATGATAAGGGACAACAAATGCCTGTGTGAATGTGGGGAAAGGGGCCCCTGTGAACTGTTGGTAAGATTGTAGGTTGGTAAAGCCCCTATGGAAAGCAAGATGGAGGATCTTCAAAAAGTTAAAAATGGAACTACTATCTAATCTAGCATTTTCACTTGTAGGAATCAAAAACACTGATTCAAAAATATCAGCACCCCTTGTTGAAAGTAGCATTATTTACAATAGCCAAGGCATGGAAACAACCTAAGGGTACATCAACAGATGAAGTGATTAAAAAAGATGTTTGTATATATAATTGAATAGTATTCAGTAATAAAAATTGAGAAATTCTACCACTTGTGACAACACAGATGGACCCTGAAGGCATTCTGCTACATTAAATTAGGCAAAGCAAGAAAGAGAAACACTGTATGATGCCACTTACATGTGGAATCCAAAAAATAAAATAAATAACTCATGGAAATAGAGATAGGTCTTGCAGTTACTAGAGACAGAATACTTGAACTAATAACTTGAAATTACTAGAGACAGAAGGTGGGGAAAGGAAATTGGAGGAAGGTAATCAAAAGGTGCAAACTTCTAGTTAAAAGATAAATATGTGCTAGTGATATAATGTACAATATGATGACCAAAGTGAATGCTGTGGTATGATACACAGAGGACTTAAGAAAGTAAATTCTATAACGTCTCATCACAAGGAGAGAGCATTTTCTTTTTTCTTTTCTTTCTTTTTTTTACTATATCTATATGAGAAGATGGATATTAGCTGAATCTGTTGTGGCAGTCATTTCATAATATATGTAAATAAAATCATCATACATTTGCCTTAAACTTATACAGTGATATGTCAATTATTTCTCAGTAAAACTTGGGAAAGAAAGAAAAGATAGAATTTATTAAATTGAGAAATATAGACAGGAGATTTAATAGTTCAGAAGGAGAGATAATATCCTGCAAGAGTGGTTGAGAAAGCTTTCATGAGAGAGGTAAAATTTTTCAAAAATAGCATTTTATAAAGAACTTCATGTGCTCCTCTGTGATTATTCTTTGCCCTATCTCAGAATAACCTGTACTAATAAGTACTTAGAATTTTTATTTAATTGATCCAAATTTTTACCTAACTACACATATATAAAAATAAGTTTTAGGACTAGAGGACTGGTATTAATTACTTTAATACGGGATAAGAATAAAACAGACACACATAGTAAACAAAATGTATCTATTAAGCAAAACGTATCTGGTAAGTTCTAGCTAGACACTCTTTCATTCAAAGGTCTAAATCTTGTGGTAGATTAACAAGTATTGGATAGACGTTAAAATGTTCACAGTACTCAAAGAAATCTATAGATTTAGTGCAAATCCATGTCAAAATACCAGCAGCATTTTTCACAGAAGTGGAACAGTCCTAAAATTTGAATGGACCCACAGAAGACCCCAAATAGCCAAAGCAATCAAGAAAGTAGAAAGAGCTGGAGGTATCACAATTCCAGATTTCAAGATATGTTACAAATCTACTGTAATATAGTTAAAACAGTATGATACCAGCACAAAAACAGACCTATAGGTCAGTGAAATAGAGTCCAGGAATAAACGTACACTTATATGGTCAATTAATCCAAGACAAATAAGGCAAGAATATACAATGCAGAGAGAATCTCTTCAATGAATGATTCTGGGAAACCTGGACAGCTACATGTAAAAGAATAAAACTGCACCACCTTCTAACACAATAAATAAAAATAAACTCAAAATGGATTACAGACCTATATATTATACCTGAAACCAGAAAAATTCTAGAAGAGAACACAGGCAGTAAATTCTCTGACACCAGCCATAGCAACATTTTTCTAGATATGTTTCCTAAGGTAAGAGAAACAAAGGCAAAAAAAAAAAATTGGGAATACATCACAATACAGAAGTTTTGCACAGTGAACGAAAGCATCAACAAAATGACAAGGCCACCTACTGATTGAGAGGAGATGTTTGCAAATGATCTATCCAATAAGGGTTAATATCCTATATACATATAGGATATACATATATACATATACATATATATACATAAGTAATATATATGTATGTATATATTACTTATACAACTCAATAAGTCAAAAAGTCCAATTAAAAATGAGCAGACAACATGAACATTTTTCCAAAAGACATATACAGATGGTCAAGAGGCACATGAGAAGATGTTAAACATCACAAATCAGTAAGATATTACCTTACACCTGTCAAAATGGCTAGAATCAAAAAGAAGGAATAACAAGGGCTGGTAAGGATGTGGAGAAAACACAGCCTGTTGTGCACAGTTTGCAGAAATGTACATTGATACAGCCACTGTAGAAAAGTGTTTGGAGGTTTTTCAAAAAAATTAAGCATGGAAATACCACACAACCCAATAATTCCATTACTGAGGACCTACCCAAAGAATATAAAAACATTAATTTTGACCCACCAATAGCACTGCTAGGGATTTACCCAAGGTATACAGAAGTGATGATGCATAGGGGCACATGTACCCCAATGTTCATAGCAGCACTGTCAACAATAGCCAAAACATGGAAAGAGTCTAAATGTCCATCAACTGATGAATGGATCAAGAAGATGTGGTTTATCTATACAATGGAGTATTACATGACAATGAGAAAGAATGACATATGGCCGTTTGTAGGAAAGTGGATGCACCTCGAGGGTGTCATGCTAAGCGAAATAAGTCAGGCAGAGAAGGACAAATACCATATGTTTGCACTCATAGGTCTAACAGGAGAACAGGAGAAACCTAATGGAGAACCAGGGGGAGGGGAAGGGGGAAAGAGAGTTGGGGAGAGAGAGGGATACAAAACCTGAGAGACTACTGAATCCTGAAAATGAATCAAGGGTTGAAGGGGGAAGAGGTGGTGGTGATAGAGGAGGGCACTTGTAGGGAAGAGCACTGGGTGTTGTATGGAAACTAATTTGACAAAAACTACTTTAAAGAAATGGAAAAAAAAATAAAAATAAAAACATTAATTCATAAAGATACATGTACCCCTTGTTTACTGCAGAATAATTTACAACAGTCAAGATATGGAAACTACCTAAATGTCTATCAATATACAAATTAATAAGGAAGATGTGATGTGTGTATGTATGCATATGTGTTATCATACATGTTTGTGTATACATATATATACATATATGCATCTCAATAGAATATTATGCATCCATAAAAAGAGAATGAGATCTTCCCGTTTGTGACAACATGGAAGGACCTAGAGGGTACTATGCTAAATGAAATAAGGTAGCCTAAGAAAATGAAATACCATATAATTACACTTGTATGTGGAATATATATTTTTAAAAAAAGAATCAATAAACAAAATTCAGAAACAGATCAATGAATACAGAGAACTTATGGTTGGCAGAGGATAAGGGATGGGAAGATCAGCAACATGGGTGAAGGGGAGTGAGACCCAGAGGCTTCCACTTATGGAATGATTGTCACAGGAATAGAAGGCATAGTATAAGGAATATAGCCAATGGTATACTAACAGCACCGTATGGTGACAGAGGGTAGCCACCCTTGTGGTGAGCACAGCATAATGTATAAACTTGTTGAAGCGCTATGTTGTACATCTGAAACTGATGGAACGCTGTGTGTCAAGTAACCTAAAAAGAAAAAGTTATGGTCAAATTTGATATTAGAAAGAATGAAAAGAGAATCGTGCTCTGAGTGAATGCTCAATAATGTCTTCCTTGTACCACATATAAACACCAGCTGCATAACCTCAAATCATCTTGCATTCCACTTAAATGTGCATGCCCACACTTCAGGAATGGTCTATAAAAGAGCTACTGACAAGATTGTGAAGTACTATGCAAATATGGAAAGGAGGAAAAATCTGTTAATATCCTATTATATGTCAGACATTTTGCAAAGTAATTTATATATATTTATTCGATAATCCTTCTGAGTTCATAATATCTCTTGGTGTATACAGCACATCTTCAGAGTCTGCACTTAAACGGGATAGAAATAATATGTCAAGATAATTTGTATTTTACATTTTATTATTTCCTAATTTAAGCTCTATTGTTTATGGATGATATATACATACAGTACAAAAATAAAAATCCAAGTGTTTTCCACGATCGCAATTCCACAATGGCATATAATGGAATGCTTCCTTCTGTCCCTGTCTCCTAGTCATTTGATTTTTTTTTCCCCAAATATTAGCAGTAGTTTTAAACAGATGGTAGCCTACAGTACACATTGTTCTATAAATTGCTTGATTCGTGTAACAATATATAATGGGAAATTCTGAGAGAAAAGAGAAATTTTAGTGCAGGGAAGTGCTTTAGTCAGAGTAGGATAGGCTACTTAACGACAAAGATGTAATTTCTCATTCAAGAACAGTCCAGAGTGGGTGATGTTAGTGAATTCATCGCTCTGTGCCCCAGAGTCTGGCAGCAAGAGTGTGCCATCTTAGATATATGACCTCCACGATCATCCTCATTATTTCCATTTTAGAGAGTAGAGGACAGAGAATGAAAAACAAGGGTTAGAGCTTTTCCCAGTTAAAACAGATTGCTCATATTCTTTCTATTCATTAGCCACTGATAGAACCTAATCGCGAGGCCAGAGTTAGCAGCATGAGGCGGAGAAAAGCCACCCTTAGCTGAGCAATCATGTCCCAGTTGGAACTCCATTACTGTATTCGTAGGAAAGAACGGGTTTTGGTGTATAGTGGGCAGGATACATAATATAACCTATGTTTTTTTTAATACGTAAATGAAGAAATTTTATGCATCATTGCAGAAATACTTAAATTATTTTTATGATACCTCAGATACTTTTTAGGTGAGGTTAAGTAGGGTTTAATCTGAAAAATTTTGACAAGTGTACAGTCACCTAATACCCACCATGATTTTAATAGTGAACATTTCTGTCATCTCAGAAAGTTCCAGTGTGTCATTTTGTAGCCAAGCTCCTTCCATGACCCCCAGCCACTGAAGATCAGTCATATATTTTCTGTCACTCTTGTGGGGCATTTTAAAAGAAATTTATAGGAATGGAATTGTTTGGTACTTTCTTTTGTGTCTGGCTTATTTCATTTAGAGAGATGCCTTTGAGATTTATCCATGTTTTATAGTGTCTCACCAGTTTGTTCTTTTTATGGCTAAGATTTTATAGTATGGATGTACTACAGTTTATCTATTTATCAGATGATGGGCTTTAACTTGTTCTCATATTTATTATTATTGTGATAAAACATTTAACATGGAATCTAGATCCTGAACACATTTTAAGTGTATAATATGGTATTGTGGTAGCACTGTAGATAGTAGATTTACAGGCCTTATTCATCTTGCATAACTAAAACTTTATACCCATTGAACAGCAACTCCCTATCTCCCTCTCCCCCAAGCTTCTGGCAATGACCATTCTATTCCCTCTTTCTGTGATTTGACTATTTTAGATTCCTCATAAGTGGATACGTGCCATATTCGTCCTTTTGTGACTGACTGATTTAACGTGGCATACTGTTTTCAAGGTTCATCCATGCTGTTGCAAGTGACATAATTTTTAAAATTTTTTGAGATTATAAACAAAGCTGCTAGGAAAATCTGAATGTAAGTCTTTGTGATGTAGGGTTTTTTTAATCTCTTTTGAATAAGTATCTAAGATGGTGATTACTTAGTCACATGGTAGATGTAGGTTTCCTTTTTTAGAAACTTCCAAGCTGTTTTAAAAGTGGATCTTGTATTTTTCAATTTCATCTAGGAGCATTTCAGTTACTTCATACCCTTGTCATTATTTTTTGCTTATCTTTTTTAGTTTAGCCATTTACTGTATGTGTAATGACATCACATGATGCTTTTGATTTGGATTTCCTTAATTAGTAATGATGTTCAACATCATTTCATGTGCTTATTTGCCATTTGTATATATTCCTTGATAAGTGAATATTCTTATGTCATTTAGTTTTTAGAAGTTAAATTTATATGTGTAAAAGTACATAAGGAATGCCAAGTATTAATAAAATCTTAAAATCTTCTTAAAATTTAGTATTAGGAACAGAATCCCATATAAATGTACAAATGAATCCTGGCTACATTTTGAACTTAAGATAGGATATAAGGTAATGCTTATTTTGTGATGACTAAGTAGAAAATGCCCATTATGAGGCAAGTTATATCAATAAATGCTTAAATTAGGAAAAAGAAAGATTTCTTATTAAACAAACTACCTCTATACATCAATGAACGAGAAAAAGAAACAAAAAACACTGACTATAGTGGAAGAAAGGAAATAACAGAGCAGAAATAAGTGAAATGGAAAGTAAAAAAGCAGAAGACTAATTAAGAACAAGGGTTTTTTTTTGAAAACATAATAAATATAAACTCTAAGCTACACTTACAAAGAAGAGAATGCAAATAAATAGAAATCAAAGAGGAGACACTACAACTGATATTACAGAGATACAAAAGATCAAAATGAACAATTAAATGACAACAAGCTGGATAACCTAGAAGGAATGGATAAATTCCCAGAAATATATAACTTATCAACACTGAATCATAAAGAAATAGATAATCTAAAATTCCAATTACTAGTATGGAGATTAAAACAATAATCAGAAAATTCTCAGCAAAGAACAGTCCAGAAACAGATAGTTTCACTGGTAAATAATACCAAATATTTAAAGAAGAATTAATATCACTATTTTTCAACTCTTCCAATAAAACAGAAAAGTAAAGAACAGATCTAAACTCATTTTACAAGGCCACCAATATCCAATTATCCAAATATTAAAACCAGACAAGGACACTACACAAAAAGAAAATTATAGGCCCAAATCCCTGATGAATATAGATGCAAATATCCCCAACAAAACACTATCAAACCAAATTCAACAATACATTCAAAGGATCACATACCATGATCAAGTGGGATTTATTCCAGGGGCTCCTGGGTGGCTCAATCGGTTGAGCGTCCGGCTTTGGCTCAGGTCATGATCTCACAGTTTGTGGGTTCGAGCCCCACGTCGGGCTCTGTGCTGACAGCTCAGAGCCTGGATCCTGCTTCAGATTCTGTATCTCCCTCTCTCTGACCCTCCCCTGCTCACACTGTCTCTGTCTCTCAAAAATAAATAAAAAACATAAAAAAAAATTTTAAGTGGGATTTATTCCAGAGATGTGAGAATGGTTCAACATCTGCAAGTCAAGATGATAAATCACATTAATAAAATGAAGGATAAAAATCATATGACCATCTCAGTAGACCCAAAAAAGCATTTGAGAAAAGTTCAACATTCATTCAAAATAAAAACTTTAAACAAGCTCGGCATAGAAGGAATATAATAAAGACTATATATGACAAGCCCACAGCTAATTTCATACTCAAAAATGAAAACCTGAAAGTTTTTTTCCTTGAAGATCAGGAATAAAACAAAGATGTCCACTCTCATCACTTTTAATCAACATGGTACTGTATGTCTCACAGCAATTAGGTAAGAAAAACAGATAAAGCATCCTTATCAGACAGGAAGAAATAAAATGATCCCTATTTGCAGAGCATAATATTATACAGAGAAAAAGCTGTTAGAGTAAGTGAATTCAGTAAAGTTCTAAAATATAAAATCAATCTACAAAATGTTATATCTATACATTAATAACAAAACATTAGAAAAGTAATCCCAGTTACACTGCATCAAAAAGAATAAAATATGTAAGAATAACTTTACCTAAGGAAGTGAAACATGTCTACACTGAAAACTATAAGACTTTGATGAAAGAAACTGAAGAAAACACAAATAAACAATATTCCATGTTCATAGATTAGAAAAATTAATATTGTCAAAATATCCATCCTACCCAAAGTGACCTGCAGATTCAACACAATTCCTATTACAATTTCAATGGCCTCTTTTACAGAAATAGAAAAAGGAATCCTCAGATTTGTGTGGAACTACAAAAAGGCCCTGCATCATCAAAGCAATCTTGAGGAAGAACAAAGCTAGAGGCATTACACCTCCTGATTTCAAACTACATTACAAAGTTACAGCAATCAAAACAATATAGTATTGGCATAAAAACAGACATATAGGTCAATGAAACAGAGTAGAGGGTTCAGAAACACACACACACACTCACACACTCACACACACACAGAGTCATTTAATTTATGGAAAAGAATCCAAGAATATACAATAAGTAAAGGATAGCCTTTTCAATAAATGAGACTAGAAAAACTCTTTTAAAAAAATCAAACTAGACTACTGTCTTATGCCACATGCAAATTATCCGTTCAAAATGGATTAAAGATTAAGACTGGCACAGAAGACCCTGAAACCATAAAACTAGGAGAACAGACTAAGTACCCTTTTTGACATCAGTTTTGGCACTTTTTTTTTTAATTTGATACCAAAAGGAAAGGCACTAAGAGCAAAAATCAGAAAACGGGTATACATCAAACTAAAATGCTTTTGCACAGCAAAGGAAACCATCAACAAAATGTTGATATAAAGGCAACCTACAGAAGGGGAGAAAATTTTGCAAATTATATGTCTGATAAGGTATTAATATTTAATATATGAAGAGTTCATACAAATAGTAAAAATAAAAACAAAAACAACACTGTGATTAGAAAAAAAGTGCAAATCCAAACTACAATGAGGTAATCACCTTACACCTGTTAGAATGACTATCCTCAAAAAGGCAGAAGTGTTGGTAAAGATATGGAGAAAAGGAAACTTTTGCACCATTTGTGTGAATGTAAATTGATGTAGCCAGCAAGTATGGAAACCAGTATGAAATTTCCTTGAAAAATTAAAATAGAACTACCATATTACCCAGCAATCTCACTTCTGGATATACATTCAAAGGAAATGAAACTAGTGTTTTGAAGATATAGCTTCACTTCAATGTTTTTTGCAGTATTATTCACAATAGTCACAATATGGAAAAACCTAAGGGTCCATCAACAAATGAAGAGACAAAGAAGATGTGGTTTGTATATATAATACGATATTATTCAGCCACGAGAACAAAGAAATCCTACCATTTGCAACAACTTGCATGACCTTAAGTGCATTATACTAAGTGAAATGAGCCTAACAGAGAAAGACAAATACTGCACATATGTTTTTGTGGAATCTAATAGGAAAAAAGAGCCAAATTTTTAGAGACAGAAAGTAAAGTGGTTGTGAAGGGCTGGGGATTAGGGGACATTTGGAGAAGCTGGTCAAGGGCACACATTTTTAGCTATCGTAAATCATGCCTGAGGAATTAAGGTAAAACATGGTGACTATAGTTGATAATTTTATAACACAATTTAAATTTGCTAAGAAAGTAGAACTTAAGTATTACCAAAAATTATTAAAAATTGATAAGTATATAGAAGAGTTAAGACGGCAGTTAATAGGAGGAGGACACTGAGCTAGGCTCATCCCTCAAACACAGCTAGATCAACATCAAATCATTTTAAACACTTAGGAAATCAATCCGAGTATTAAGAAAATAAACTGCATAACTTGAGGGACAGAACATCGTAGGTACAGGTTAATTAGTGGGGATTTAGGAGAAAGAAAAGCTGAAGTGCTACAGAGGGGTGGGAGCCCTTTTTGCAGGAGAAAGAGACGGGGGGGGGGGGGGGGGGGGGGGGGGGGGGGGGGGGGGGGGGGGGGGGGGGGGGG
>NC_043704.1:114667489-114708875 GCF_006229205.1 Suricata suricatta
GGGGGGGGGGGATAGAGCAGTGCACTGGGTTCACCAAAGAAAAGCACTCTCCCAAAACCATTGACTGGAGAATCATGAGGAACTGAATATCACAAACTTTTACAAGCAGTGGAGCTGAAATTCTGAGGCTGGGAAGACTGTACCATTTGCTGGAGTAGATCCGGGCAGGCAGCAGTGCTCCTGGGGACAAGCAGGGGAAGAAGCCCTTGGAGCAGACAGCAAGATGTGGGGATCTGCTGGGTCGCACTGGGAGAGAAAGTTCCCCTTCTTCCCTTCTCTGAGAGCATCTGGAAATGAGTGTACTGCCCCTCCAAGGTCAAAAGACCCAGCTGGTACCTTTCAGTGGCTATTTATCAGCTGGGGGTGGAGCATATATAAAGGGAAGATAAAGTGGCCACAGATTTTCCCTGTGCTTCACCATAAACTCTAGACACCTGCGCGGCTATGGGACTGCTTTTCGGAGGCAGAATGGTGCCCGGTGCAACACTGTGGTGCTCTCCTCAGGAAGGGGGGAGTAGGTCCACACCTTGCTGCTCCTTTAAGATTTGGAATTTAGAATCCCAGACATGTGCGAGAGATAAAACACAGGAGAGCTGTGGCGCCTAGCATGTGAATGGCCCCGGATACAGAAGGGTTAAGTCAGGGATCTCACTTGTCTGTGAGGGCTAGCTGAATAGCAGCGGGTCCCAGCTCCCCTACCCAGGGACAAGAGTCCAGATTGATGCCATCTTCCCCTGCCCACCAGCAAGGTCGGATTTTGCCAAACAACACTGCCCCCAGTGGGTGCTGGAGCTGCTTCCGTTAAACCAAGTCCCCTGCCCCTTGCAGGTGCATCTTTACTAGGGCAGGTCTGACTGTGAGGAGCACAGCAGGCCTCTCCCCCAGGGGACAAACACAGGCCCCTCATGCACCAAGTTTACTGATCAGAGAGTGCTCCAAAGCAACAGCTTCAGTTCTGGTGGAAATAGGACCAGGCTTTTTTTTTTTTTTTAATCAGGCTTACAGTTTTTTCTCCATTTGTTTAATTATTAGTTTCAAATTTCCTTTTCTCATTTTTTGGTACAGATTTTTTTTTCTTCTTTTTTCTTTCTTTTTCTTTGGTAAAGAAAAGGTGTTTGGGGGTTTTTGTTGTTATTGTTGTTCCTTTACCGTTTCTTTTTTTGGATGAGGCCTTTGTGTTTTTAAATTGTGCTTATTTTAACAAACTAATTAAAGCACACCTTGTCAAGAGTCCAAACATTCCCCACTGCAAGCAAGGAGGAACTCTGCAAAGGGCTGACACGGGGGAAAGACCTTCGAAATCACAACAGCAGAGCACACACAGCATACACTGAAAATACTTCCTGAAGCACCAGGCTCTGGACTGTCTATAACTGCTTATTAATACAATACACTCAGGAGAAGGAAACATAACAAGCTTTCATAACATGCAAAAAAAAAACAAACAAAAAACAAAAACCATAAACCTACACAACATGATAGCACAGAGGAGTTCTCTCCCAAAGAAAGCTCAAGAAGAACTACAGCTAGGGATTTGCTCAAAACAGATATAAGTAATATATGTAAACAACAATTTAGAACAACAGCAATAAGATATTATCTGGTATCTTGGGCTTGCAAAAAGCATAGAAGACTCCAGACAAACCCTTGCTACAGAGATATAAGATGTAAACACTAGTCAGGCCAAAATAAAAATGCTATAACTGAGATGCCAAACCAACCAGATGTAATTACAATGAAGATGGTGGTAGTAGAGGATTGAATCGGTGATACAGAAATAAATTTATGGAAAATAATGAAACTGAAAAGGAGAAGGAAAGAAAATTAGTAGATCACAAATATACACTTAGAGAAATCAATGATTCTATAGAGTACAATAATATTTGTATCATAGGAGTTTCAGAAGAAGAACAGGAAAAGGGGACAGAAAGTTTATTTGAACAAATTATAACTGAGAACTTCTCTAATCTTGGGAAGGGAACAGCCATTCAAGTCCAAGACACACAGAGAACTCCCCATAAAATCAATAAAAACAGATCAGCACCAAGATATATCATAGTAAAACTCATAAACTACAAAGTTAAAAAGATAATTCTGAAAATAGCTAGGGACAAAAAAATCCAGTACAACAGATCAGTGAAACTAAGAGCTGGTTCCTTGATGGAATAAACAAAATTGATAAACGCCTAGCCTGACTTATCAAAAAGAAAAGAGAAAGGACCCAAAAACTAATAGCATGAATTAAAGAGGAGAGATCAGAACGAATATCACAGGAAGACAAACCATTATAAAAGAACACTATGAAAAATTACAAATTCCTAGAAACATACAAACCACCAAAACTGAACCAGGAAGAAATAAGAACATTTGAACAGACCTCTAACAAGCAAATAAATTGAATCAGTTATCAAAAATCTCCCATAAAACAAGAGTCCTGGCCTAGATGGCTTCCCAGGAGAATCCTACCAGACATTTAAAAACTGGTTAATACCTATTTTTCTCAAACTATTTCAGAAAAATAGAAATGGGAGGAAGCTTCCAAACTCATTCTATGAAATCAGCATTACCTTGATTCCAAAATCAGAAAAAGATCCTAGGAGAATTATAAACGAATATCCCTGATGAACATGGATGTAAGAATTCCTAAAAAGATACTACCAAATCAAATCCAAAAGTACATTAAAAGAATTATTCACCATGATCAAGTAGAATTTATTTCTGGGCTGAAAATGTGATTCGATATCTACAAATCAATCAATATGATATACCACATTAATAAAAGAAATGATAAGAACCATATCATCCTCTCAATAGATGTAGAAAAAGCATTTGACAAAAAATAGCATTCTTTTTTGATAAAAACTCTCGAGAAAGTTCAACATCATAAAGGCAATATATGAAAGGTCCACAGCTGATTTCATCCTCAGTGGAAAAACGGACAGCTTTCCCCCCAAATTCAAGAACACAACAGGGACTGTCCATCCTCATCACGTTGTTGATACCCTCAACAATCAGACAACAACAGCCACAACAAAAATAAAGGCATCCAAATCAGCAAGGATGAATTCAAACTTTCACTCAAAGCTGCAGGATATAAAATCAATGTACAGAAATCTGTTGCATTTCTATACACCAATAATGAAGCAGCAGAAAGAGAAATCAAGGAATTGAGCCCATTTATAATTGCACGAAAAACCATAAGATAGCTAGGAATAAACCTAACCAAAATTAAAATATCTGCATGCTGAAAACTATAGAAAGCTTCTGAAAGAAATTGAAGAAGACACAAAGAAATAGAAAAATACCCATGCTCATTGATTGGAGGAAAAAAATATTGCTAAAATGTCAATACTACCCAAAGCAATCTATAATCAATGCAGTCTCTCAAAATACCACAAGCATTTTTCACAGAGCTAGAACAAACAATTATAAAATATGTGCAGAACTGAAAAGTCCCCAAATAGCCAAAGGAGTGCTGCAAAAATAAATCAAAGTGGAGGTATAAAAATTATCATCATTTGCAATGATGACTGCAAAGCTGTAATCATCAAGACAGTATGGTACTAGCACAAAAACAGACACAGATCAAAGGAACAGCATAGAGAACCCAGAAATGGACCCACAACTAGATGGTCAACTAATTTTAGACAAAGCAGGAAAGAATATGCAATAGAAAAAAGATAGTCTCTTCAACAAATAGCATTGCAAAAATTGGACAGTGACATGCAGAAGAATTAAACTGGACCACTTTCTAACACCATTCACAAAAATAATTTCAAAATGAATGAAAGTCCTAAATATGAGATGAGAAACCACCAAAATTCTAGAGAACACAAGTAGCAACTTCTTTGACCTTGGCCCATAATAACTTCTTACTAGACACATCTGAGGCAAAGTAAATAAAAGCAAAATTGAACTATTCATGAAGATAAAAGCTTCTGCATCATGAAGGAAGCAATCAACAAACTCAAAAGACAAACTACGGAATGGGAGAAGATCTTATTTGCAAATAAGATATTGGATAAGGGGCCAGTATCCAAAATCTACAAAGAGTTTTCACTCATAGGTCTAACAGGTGAAACTTAACAGAAGACCATGGGGAGGGGAAGGGGAGAAAAAGAGTTAGGGAGAGGGAGGGAGGCAAATCATGAGAGACTCTTGAATACTGAAAACAAACAGGGCTGAAGCGGGAGGGAAAGGGGAAGGGAGGTGATGGTTATGGAGAAGGGTACTTGTGGGGAAGAGCACTGGGTGTTATATGGAAACCAACTTGACAGTAAAATAAAAAAATCTATAAAGAACTTACCAAATTCAGCACCCCAAAAAACAAATAATCCTGTAAGAAATGGGCAGAAGGCATGAACAGATACCTTTCCAAAGAAGACATACAAATGGCCACCAGACAAATGAAAAAGTGCTCAACATCATTCATCATCAGATATATACAATTTAAAACCAAAATGAGATACCATCTCACACATGTCAGAATGACTAAAATTAACAACTCAGGAAACAAAGTTGGTGAGGATGCAGAGAAAGAGGGACTCTCTTACAAGTCGGTGGGAATGCAAACTAGTGCAGCCACTCCGGAATATACTGTGGAGGTTCCTCAGAAAATAAAAGATAGAACTATCCTATGACCCAGCAATGGCATTACTAGGTATTTACTCACAGGATATAAAAGTATAGATTCAAAGGAACACATGCACCCCAATGTTTGTAGCAGCAGTATCACCACCAATAGTGCAGTTATGGAAAGAGCCCAAATGTCCATTGACTGATGAATGAATGAATAAAGAATATGTGATATAGATGGATAGATATGTATACATATATGCATATCCATTAATTATATATAGTAGCATATTACTCAGCCATCAAAAAGAATGAAATCTTCCCATTTGTAACGATATGGATGGAACTAGACAGTATTATGGTAAACAAAATAAGTTAGTTAGAGAAAGACAAATATCATTTGATTTTACTCACGTAGAATTTAGGGAACAAAACAGATGAACTTAGGGTAGGGAAGGAAAACAAAATAGGAGAAAAACCGAAAAACTGAGAGGTAGGCAATCCATAAGACCCTCCTACCTGTAGTGAACTAGCTGAGGGTTGCTGGAGGGGGGGTGGGTGAGGTGGGCTAAATGGGTGATGGGTGGGCTAAATGGCTTCTTAATAAACATCTGTTATGAAGAGCAGTGAGTGTTTTGTGTAAGTAATGAGTCACTAAATTCTACTCCTGAAACCAATACCACACTGTATGTTAACTAACTTGAATTTAAATAAAATCTTGGAAAGAAAAACATAAATATATGATGGGCATATTAATTAGGTGAAATCCTAAAGTATATGTATATCATATCACCATGATATGCACTTTAAAATTTTACAATTTTATTTGTCAATATACCTCTTTAAAGATGAAAATAAGAGAGAATCCTTGCTTTATGTCAAACACATTTGTAACAATAATTGCTAAGGTTTAAGAAAGCCATTTTCACCATGACGCTAAGGATTTTGTTTAACCTTTCATGATTTTACATTAGAAAGGTCTCTCTGGTTAATGACATGACCATTAGTCCTCAAATGCTTGCAGCTGTCACTCACCGTAGTCCTTTCCTAAATGGAATACCTAATATTCAGAAGCTGTTAGTAAGAATGATAAATTCGAGTACGGTTATCCATTGTTTCCCCTCTATTTTACATGTTCCTACGCATTTTATGATAGAAGGATCATTCTTAGATACACTGAATAAAAACTAAAAGCTAGTATACCTCTCCCCATGCATATGTGAAATACTCGTGTTTGAAAGTGATTGAGTTTTACAATCATTCTGGACCTGAAAGTCAATCAGCTAGTCAAAAATCACATAGAAGATTTTTTTCCATCTTAGAAACTAGTGAAGTACCAGTTTTAGAGCATATTAAGAAACCATTCTGTAAACATTTAGTAATATTGACTACATAGTCATACCTTGGTTTTAGCTATCACAGAGTTTTGGATGTAATCATTCGCTTCTTTACTGGAAAGCTACTAATGTTAAACAGTTATGTTAATTTTTAAACAAACAAGAAAGGCAAATCAAAGGTTCCAAATTCGTTAGCTCAACTACATGATTGAGAGCCCAGGTCATCATCTAATTAGGCAGATGATCTTAGATAAATCACTCTATCTGGATTAAGTTTATTTGTAGATAACGAATTCAGATTATTAGAGACTTTCTAAAGATTCATTGAACTTTAAAATACCAGTTTGAAGTATATATTTTAAGAATAGATTAAGAATAGTTTTCCTGAAACTTATGTGTTTTTGCTTCTACCATTGCTTTTATTTTCCCCTGCATTATCATGTTGTACTATAAAGTTATCAGAAATTAATATATCTTCCCCTTTAGACATTTTGGAGAACATGGCCAACACTCATTCAAATAACACCACGACATAAAACCTTGTTCATCTTGAACGTCTCAATTTTTGGAGAAGTTTTGGGTAAGAGTGCCCACTTTTAAGGGAAAGATCAGGATTTTCATTTCTGTTCCATGATTTCATATTTTAATATTAAACTCATCGCTCCATATCACTTCTGCTATCTGAACATATTTAAGTGACCATTTGATTGGATGTGAGTAGTGTGTTAGGTACCATTAAGAAACAATCATGGGGTACCTGGGTGGCTCAGTCAGTTAAATGCTCCACTTTGGATTTCAGCTCAGGTCATGATCTCATAGTTCATGGGATTAAGCCCCAAATCAGGCTCTGCATGGACAGCATGGAGCCTGGTTGGGATTCTCTCTCTCCCTTTCTCTGCCCCTCCCCTGCTTTCTCTCTCTCTCTCTCTCTCTCTCTCTCTCTCCCTTTCCCTCTCCCTCTCTCAAAACAAATAAATAAACATTTTAAAATAAAGAAACAGTCATCATACAAATTAAGTCCCTTAATTTGGGTTTCTCTGATATTTCACTATGATTTAATTCAGATTATATATTTTTGGCAGTAAAGGCCATGAAAGCAATGCTGTGTTTTTTCTAGTCTATCCTATCAGGCAGTTTCTAATATTGGTTTGTCCCATTATTGATTATGTTGATTGATTACTTGACTATTTTTGTGAGATTCATCCACTGTAAAGTGACTATATTTCCTTTTTGAGTCATAACTAATTCATAGAACAATGCTTTGCAATAATTATCCTCACCAAACTTTTCTCACATGTTTTACTCATATTTGTGACTAAATGAGTAATTTCTATGATAGTTCCAAATGATGGTTACTCGACTTTCTGACTTCATTATTCTTTTTGATTTATGTATTTGTTTACTTAGTTGTATTTGTATGGTCTCATATAACTTCTTTTTTATGTCATGAATGTTCTGTTATTCCTATTCATTTTTGGAAAACTGTCCCAAATTGTCCAGTGAGAGCCACTTTAAGCTGGCTTCATTGTCCTTTTGATATATTCTCATTATTTTATTTAGCCACTCCTTCCTTTATGTTACAACAAGATGTTCCAAACCCATCTTTTACTTTCTGTGCCATAGCCCTGGGCTCAGTTATTTCTCTAAGGAGCCCCAGCTTCTTTTAGTCGGGCATGCTATATAGAAACTAGTATCACAAGAGTTAGGCTTGCTCATTGCTCTAGGGGAAGCTGTATTTCTAGGCTCTTTCAGTTGGAAGAGCTACAAAATGTATATATACCTGTATCTTCCTATGTCTTCATTTCTATATCTCTATATTAAAAACTATGTATTCATACTACTATCTCTAGTTTTAATTGATTATAACAATTTATTCTGGTCTTTTTTTTTTGTTTTCATATTTTTAACTCCTTTGACCAACAGTAGAAATAGGGTTTTTATCATTACTAATAAATTTACTCATAGATTTCTTTCTAATAGCCAGAGATAGTGATTTTTGAATTGCTAACCCATACTACTGTAAACTGGGCTCCTTTTAAACTTAACCCCACAGTGATCTTTAATACAAAAAATCACAAAAATTAGACAGGCAGCACAATTTTTCTCTCATTGCACTAAGTGTGTAGAAAATTTATTTATTCATACTCATTTTTTATTGATAAGAATTATCCCTGAAAAAGTATCATTTGATTTAGGAAGAAGATATATATCTTTGTTATCTGTGTCCAAATCTGTCTGTTTCATTTTATCAGGCAAGGACAGTTGATCCATAAGTATCATTAAAATTTTAGTGACCTGTTTTTGTCATATATAGGAAATAATAAAATAGTATTCAGTGCTTACAATTCATCACCACAAGCACCATGCACACTCCTAGGCCATTACTATACATGCTGAATTTTATCATACCATATGTAATTTTCTCTTTTGTTGAATTTTTTGAAAATCGAATTTAAATTAAAACTTTAGTATGTTGGAAGGCAGAGGAGGAAAGGAGCATTAATATTATTAAAACTTGAGACCTATGGATTTCAATATCTATTAATCTCTAGGTAGGCACTCTTCTCTTAACACTCAAAAAAACTAATAATTCACTAATATACAAAACATGACAATGGTCACAGCCTAGGACTATACCTATTAAGATACAATATGCCCCTGGCATACCCTTTGCACAAAATGGAACACAACCTATGACCCTTTACTTGGAAGCCACTTCTGTATTGTGTCTCTGCTGTTCTTTACTATGACTGGGCTAAATAATTCACAGTATTAAGTGTATATTTCCCCCAAAGCATAATTCTTTCCTTGAATCAGCACCCAACTTACTTTTATCTCCCCAATAAGTTCTTCTAATTGCAATGGAATTGAAATCAAAATGGACAGGAGAACTGCCTGTACAACATGTGAGGCCATATAATGAGGTGGAGAGCTTGTTTGAAAGACAAGACTCACATATTTGGACGCACAGTATTTAAATAGTTTTTAGGTAAATGTTTCAGGTGAGTTCAGATGGACAAATATTTTCTGACAACTGGATAAGATATAGGTTGTATATTGGGTAGCACTTGATAAATTGGGAGAGAGAAGGTGGGCACTATCAGTGGAGGGAATAATGTGGGTAAGGACAAAGAAGAGAAAATTCAATTGAACTTCTGAATTTGTATTTCCCTCAGGCAGTACAAACTCAATATGCACCAAAATGAATCTACTCTCACCTCTTATACCTGTTTCTCCTTTAGCACCTTGTCTATACATCCAGTATCTACCCTATGATTCATGTCAAGAAACTAATCAAAATGATTTTATTCCTGATACCTTCCCACCTTGCATATTATCTAGGCATCTAGGTCAATTAGTTTGAAGAAACCTTCACACACTTTTCTTGGCATGGGTCTATACATATGTCCATATTTTCTCTCCAGCCTCATCTCTCACCATCTCCCTTTCAGAGCTCCTAGTCATTTCGTACATTCTCTCCATTTTGGGATTGGTTCTCTTTGGCATTCAGGATTCAGCTCAAGCATTATTACCTGTGAGAAGTGTGTCCTTTTCCCCTATCTCATCTTAGATTCATCAGAGTTCTCAGTACATTCTGGGGGACTTGTCTGATTACTTCTGAGACTACCCAACTCTGCTGTGAACAACTACAGGTTTTATTTGTCTTAACATTCATTGGGTAATTTGCACAAGACAGGCATTGACTAAAGGCTCATAAAAAGAAGAAGAAATGAATGGGTGATGAATGAGAATAAATAGGTCAGACCGTCTGGAGTCCAGGATCTGTGTTTAAGCAATTTGAGTGGGGACATGCATGTGAAAGGATTCTGTAGAGTCTTAGGATTTTATGTTGTGGACTACAAGGAGTCCTTGAGGTTTTCAGGGAGGAAAATTGATAAAAGAAGTGATTTAGGATGATAAACCATGTAACAGGAATGCTAGGAAGAAAGAGGACAAAGTGTTGGGAGATTGGCTGATAGGCCAATTAAACAATTTAAATGTGAGAAAATAAAGGCCTGATACATGGTGGTGGTAGGAAGGAAAAGCTTAGGTACATCTTGGTTCTCGTTTAAGATGGTCACATAGGAAGACCCTGAACTCAACTTTTTAATGGAACACTCTAAATTATGTCTATTTATAGAACAAGTCCTCATAAAAAACAGGAGGCTGAGTGAACAGCTTCTGAACAACCAAAGACAGAACAGCAAGAGAACAGCAAGAGAGATGGAGACATGGTAACAAAAGGAACCCCTGCTCTCAGAGCTGTGAAGGCAGTGGAGAAGGAAAGTACTGAACAAGTTCCTGTCTTTGGGCACACACATACACAAAGCCACAGTTTATACGAGGAGCTCGAATATAAGACAGACAACACTAGAACTTTGTTAAGAAGTGCAGGAATTGTGGGAAAATTCTCCAGACCAAGGGAGCTGGAGAACAACATGACGTATGTTCCTACTCAACCTTGAAAACCTGTACTGGACTAGGGTCCAGACACCATAATGGGTAGGTCTGGTCATCACAATGAACTTGTAACCTCACCACGCCCATACCAGTTCTGCTCATCCATCTGAGGCAAAGAGAGAAAAGCCGGGTTAAGAAAACTGAGGAGCTGCAGGAACATTCTCTCCCTCTACCTTAAAAGCTCAGACAGGAACAGGTTCTAACTCACAGTGAGCTTGTGACCTCAGTGAGCCCAGGGTCCACAAACCCACACCTTCCCCTAGAGTGTGTAGTATAAAAACATAGGCTATATTTTAATTTAAAAAATTTTTTAAACTAACAAAATATTTTATTTTCTATTATTTGTCTAGTCTGATTTTATTTTTATTCTTTTAGGGTTTTTCTTTTCTTTTTCCTTTTGTCCCTTTTTTCCTGTTTTGTGTTTTTGTTGTTGTTATTTTATTTTTATTATTATTATTATCATTATTTTCCTCTTTCTGTAAAAATCCATGGCTTAAAAGAATAATAGCATATGCAGCCATATTTCCAGCACACACAATCTGCAGAGGGGTATCATACACAAGACCATTCCTTAAAGCTTAGGGGAATTAGCATTCTGCCTAATCCGTACCAACACAGAAGGTCAAGAAAAATGAGGATATTCTCTACAATAAAGAACAAGAAAATCCTCAGAGAAAGAGCTAAATGAAATAGAGATAAGCAGTATGCTTCATAAAGAATTTAAAGTAATGATCATAAAGATATTCACTGGACTAGAGAAAGAGGGGGAGAACTCAGTGACACCTTCAATAAGGAGATAGAAAATATTTAAGAGAACTTATCAGAGTTGAAGAATACAATAAGTGAAATAAAACATACACTACAGAGAAGCAACAATAATTAGAGAAGAAAAAAGAAAGCATCAGTGATCTGGAAGACAGGGTAATGGAAAGTACACAAGCTGAACACCAAAAAGAGAAAAGAATTTTTAGAAATGAGAATAGATCAAGAGATCTCTTGTATAGCATCAAATAAACAAACATTCACAGTACATTTAAAAAAATGTACTTGAAGAAATAATAATTAAAAACTTCCCTAACCTACAAAAGGAACTAGACATCTGAGTCCAAGAACAGAGACTTCCAAACAAGATGAACCCACAGAGGTCCACTCTTTATGACACATAATTATTAAAATGTTAAAAGTTAAAGGTAAAGAGAGAATCTTAAAAGCAGCAAAAGATAAACAAAAAGTTACCTACAAAGGAAAATCCATCAGGCTATCAGCTAAGTTTTCAGAAGAAACTTTGCATGCCAAAAGGGAAAGAGATGATATATTCAAAGTAAAAAAGGAAAAAAAAACTTACAACCAAAAATACTCTACCCAGGAAAGTTATCATTGATATTTGGAGGAAAGATTAAGAGTTTCCCAGGGCAACAAAATATAAAGGAGTTTGTCACCAATAAACCAGACTTAAAAGAAATATTAAATGAACTTCTTTAAATGCAAAAGAAATAGCCATAATTCGACATAAAAATTAATAAAATGATGTAAGGGATGCCTGGGTGGTTCAGTCAGTTAGGCATCTGACTCTTGATTTCAGCTCAGGTCAAGATCTCATGGTTGGTGAAACTGAGCCTCATAGTAGGCTCTGTGCTCAGCTTTGGATTTTCTCTCTTGCTCTTTCTCTGACACTCCCCTGATCATGCTCTCTCTTTCAAAATAGAGAATGTAACGAGAGAAAAAGAAAGGGCATTAAATAATGATAAAGGGAGGAAACCAACAAGAGGATATAACAACATTAAATAATTGCACACCCAGCACTGGAACACCCAAAAGCAAATATTAATAAAAATAAAGGAAGAAATTGAAGGTAATATAATAATAGTAGGAGACTTTCATACCCCACTTCATCAATATATAAATTATCCAGACAAGATTAATAAGAAAACTATGTCTTTGAATGACAAATAAACAATCTAACCTTACTCCTAAAGGAAGTAGAAAAAGAAGAGCAAGCAAAACCCAAGATTAGTAGAACAAATGAAAAATAAAGATCAGAACAGAAATAAATGACATAGAAACAAAAAAATTAGAGAAAATTCAGTGAAACCAAAAGGAGCTGGTTAGTTGAAAAGGTAAACAAAATAGACAAAGTCTTAATCAGATTCATTAAGGAAAATATGAAAGAAAGAACCCAAATAAAATCAGAAACAAGAAAGAAGTAACAACTAACCACAGAAATGCAAAGGATTGTTAAGAGAATACTATGAAAACTGCATGCCAACAAACTAGACACTCTAAACAAAATGGATAAGTTTCAGGAACCATATAATCTTCTAAAACTGAGCCAGGAAGAAATAGAAAATCTGAACAGATTAATTGTAAGCCATGAAATTGAACCAGAAATCAAAAACTGGGAAAAAATAAAGGTCCAAACCAGATGAATTCACAGGAGAATTCTACCAGATACTTAAAGAAGAGTCAAAATATTCTCCTCAAAGTACTTGAAAAATAGAAGCAGAAGGGAAGCCTCTAGATACATTCCAGAAGGCCAGCATTACCCTGATACAAAACCAGACAAAGACACAACAGAAAAGAAAACTATAAGCAATATCCCCTAATAAACATATATGCAAAAATCAACAAAATATTAGAAACCACATATAAAAATACACTAAAAAGATTACTCACCATGATCAGGTGGGATGCATTTCAGAGATACAGGATTATTCAATATTTGCAAATCAATCAACAAAATCAAATCAACACTATATCAACAACATGGATAGAAATCAAGATATAAATCATCTTGATAGCTGAAGAAAAAGACTTTGGCAAGATTCAACATCCGTTCATACTAAAAAACAACAACAACAATAAAAACTTTCAATAAAGTGGAGTTAGAGAGGGAACATTCTTTAACATAATAAAGGTAATGAAAAACCCACAGCTAATTACATATTGAATGGTGAAAAATAGAGCTTTCCCTCTAAGGTCAGGAACAAGACAAGGATGTCCACTCTCACCATTTCTATTCAACATAATACTGGAATTCCTAGCCATGGCATTCAGACAAGAAAAAGAAATGAGGAATCCATATTGGTAAGGAAAAAGTTAAATTTTCACTATTTGCAGATGATATGATCTATACATAGACCAAACATTCCATCAAAAAATTCCTAGAAATAATAAATGAATTGAGTAAAGTAGCAGGATACAATAGAAATCAGTAGAGTTTCTATACACTGATAATGAAGTAGCAGATAAATTTTATTTTTTTTATTTTTTCATTTTTTCAAAACAAAGTCTAACACTTTATTAAGTTGCTCTACATAACAAGCAGGTATAAACCCTTCGAAGAAAATGACTTTACCCAGTTACACATTTAGCTCTTTACTGTGGACCATTGAAGGCACAGGTCAGACTGCAGCCTGCATGATGCTCTTTCTTCGTCTAATTGGATAATGCGGGACTAAAACAGTTCACACACCACATAGTTTTCAACTATTTCCTCACTTTTTTCAGTCAGGATTTGAAGGGAGCATGGGACAAAGTTGGTTCCAATGATCAGGTTATTTCAAGTCTTAAGATCGTTTTTTAATCAAATTGTTACTAAGTCTTAAACTTTGAAACACAATAGCATATGGAGATGGAATGACGTATATTAATTCAACTATAATTTTCGTCTTTATGTAAGGTCACTAGAAACAGAATCTATTCACTTTGCTATTTCTTTTATGTATATTAAAGCAACTTACAATTTTTCTCAGACTATTAATGGCCTCTTATTTTTATGAATGGATATTTAGGCATTTCACATGCTATATAAAACCATCTCCTAAAAACTTTTAATTCTTTACACAAGAGGCAGTTATTTACTATCAAAGGTAGAATCGTTTCTTTGAAACACCTTATTTATAATTGGTAGCTTATATCTGATCCTTAGCCGGAACATGGAGGTGGAGGGTGCGCACTCATCCTGGAAACGTGATACAAGGTGTGGAAAAGAGTATGTGCAAATATATGTGCTGAAGAACTCTGCAAAAGGTGATTCAAAATCTGCTTTCAGTTCCCTAACTTCTTAAGAGCTACTGAGGGAAGCAACAGTAACCTCATGACCAAATCACAAAATCTCTTCAGAATTAATTCTTATAAAGGCAGTTTTGATTATGTTGATCCAAGCAATGCAGTGGTGGCAGGTTGGATAAAGGCAAAGTTTTATTTTTAGTTTCCCCAAATGCTGTCTCACTTGATTTAGGAGGGCTTGGGAATACCCAAGAATTATCTTCCAGAGAATTTCTGCTATAAGAGTTGTGTTGGTGAAGGTTAGTGCCATCATGAAGAATGAATCGCTCATTATCTGTCCATGATTGGAGAATTGCTTTCTCTGATAAAACCTTCATATCTCCCGATAAAGGGGAAGATGTGGTGTGGCAAAGAGTTTTGCCATTTGGTGAGAGGGGGGAACGTCTTTTGTATGTTGCGGTAAAAGTCGCCGAGTGCAGTTTTGTGCTGTCTTTCCCAAGGTCTTCCACGCATCCTCCTGGGGCACAGGCTTTCTTGACTGTAGTTGGGGTTTTCAGTTCTCTTAGTAGTTCAGCTTGTACTTGAGTCACTAAATGTAAATTAGACATTTCTCTCTTCAGTTCCCAGTATGCATTTTGCATATTATCACTTGAAATGCTCAGTCTTTGGAGATCACTGCTCTTCAGGTTGTCCTCCTGCGATGGATCCATTTGTTTGGCTTTTTGTAGCTGTATTTTGAAGTCACTACATTCTTTCCTCATCAGTTCCAGCTCTTATTCCAAACCGTGGATCTTCAGGTCACAGCTCAACTTTTCCACCTCCCAGTTTGATGAAGGTGGATTTAAATGCCTTGTCACCTGCTGAGTTTCCACCTCTGTCCTTAGCTGGAGAAGTTCTACTTCTTTAGATTGTAGCTGTTCATTCAATACTTTCAAAGATTCAGAGTTGTCTTTATTCATTTTATCCAATTTGCTTTTCAAATTATTTCTATCAATGCAAACCTCTTGATATGCATGATAGGCCTTAGTTACTTCTTCATGTCCCACAGAACTTGTTTCTTCATCTAATCGAGCTCCTATAAGCTTTTCTTCCAAAAACCTTATTCTTTTCTTTAAGAAAGAGTTCTCTTTCTCTGAATCCTTAAGTCATTTTTTGATGTCTTCATATGCAGTGACAAGGGCAAAATACGAAGCAACAGACTCATCTCCTGAATATATTGAGATTGGAGTCACTGTATCTCTCCTATGTGCTTTTTCATGATTCAGAATACAGATCTCATCTTCTACCAGGCTCCGTAGGGCCGCCCCCAGGGCCGCCAAGTTTCGATTCCCCAGTGTTTGGAACCGGACCAAAAACAAACCGGGTCGCCAGGTGTCACCACGGGCTTCCGGTTTCCTCGAAGACACTGCCGCTTCCCCAGAGAAGGCAGCCCTCCGGGAGCACAGGGGAAGGATTCCCATTTCGTTAGCCTCGACTGCGCCACAATGGGCGCAGCCCAGCCCTAGATAAATTTTAAAAATAACAACATTTATAATTGTACCAAAAAGAAAATAATACGTAGGAATAAACTGTATGCCAGAAACTATAAAACATTGATGAAAGGAATGGAAAATAACACAAGCAAATGGAAATTTATTTCATGCTCATGGATTAGAATAATTAATATTGTTAAAATGTCATATTACCCAAAGAACTTATGGATTTAATGTGATCCCTACTGAAATACCAATATCTGTGCATTTTCCATAGAAATACAACATTCTGTGCATTCTGTACATTTTCACAGAAATACAACATATAATACTAAAATTTGTATGGAACCATACAAGGCTCCAGAAAACTGAAACAATCTTGAAATAAAAAAACAAAATTTGAAATAACACAATACCAGATTTCAAGATACATTACAAAGCTCGAGAAATCAAAACCATATGATATTGGCACAAAAATAGATACATAGATCAATAGAATAGAATAGAGTCCAGAAATAAACTGACAGTTATATGGTAAATTAATGTATGATAAATGAAGCAAGAATATACAATAGGGAAAAGACAGTCTCTTGAACAAATGCTTGTGGGAAAACTGGACAGCTCCACGTAAAAGAAAAAAAAACACCTGAACCACTTTTTTACCACCAGACAGAAAAATAAACTGAAAATGATTAAAGACCTAAATGTGATACCTGAAACCATAAATATCATTGATGAGAACACAGGCAGAAAATTTCTGACATCACCAAAGCAACATTTTTTCTAGATAAGTTTCCTGAGGCAAGGGAAATAAAATCAAAGATAAACTATTGGAGCTATATCAAAATAAAAAGCTTCTACCAAATGAAGAAAAGCATCAACAAAATAACAAGGTGACCTACTAAATGAGAGAAACATTTGTAAATGATATATCTGATGAGTGTTTATATCTAAAATGTATAAACCACTTATTCACTTCAACACCAAGAAAAAAAGAAAAGAAACTAAAAAACAAAAAAATATATATTAAAAACAGGCAAACAAAACCAAAACACAAAAAATATGATTAAAAATGGGCAAAAAACATTTTTGACAGAAGACAAATGGATGACCAACAGACATATGAAAAAATGCTCAACATCACTCATCATCAGAGAAATGAAAATCAAAATCATAATCACTTTACACCTTTAAGAATGGCTAAAATTAAAAAAAAAAACAAGAAACAACAAATGTTGGCAAGGATGTGGGGGAAAAGATAACTCTTGTGCACTGTTGGTGGCAATATAAATTGGTATAGCCACTGTGGAATACACTATGGGGGTTTCTCAAAAAATTAAAAATAGAATACTATATGATCCAGTAAAATTAATACTGGGCATTTACTCAAAGAAACATCTATGATTAATATGGTAAGGGATCTAATGGATAAAGTAGATAGCATGCAAAATATATGAACAATGTAAGCAGAGAGATGGAAATATCCTAAGGAAGAAAGAAACAAAAAAATGCTAGAGATTAAAAACACTGATACAGAAATGAGGAAGGCCTTTGAAAGGCTTATTAGCAGAATAAACAGCTGAAGAAAGAATCTCTGAGATAGAAGATGAATAGAATGATTGGAGGGAAACAGGAAAGAAGAAAAGAAAGACAAAAAAATTCCAAAAAACAAAAATCCCCCACAAAATCCAGGAAAAAATATCCAAGGACTATGGGACAAAAGAAAGAGAAGAAGGAATAGATGAAATATATGAAACAGTGATGACCGAGTAGTTGCCCAAATTAATGTCAGATACCACAGACCTACAAATCGCAGAGAAAATCAAGTAGGATAAATACCCATAAAACCAATACCTAGACATATCAGTTTCAACAAGATATATCATTTTCAAATTAAAGATAAAGAAAAATCCTAAAAGAACGAGAGAATAAAAAGCACCTTATCTATAGAGGAACAAAAAGTGTTATAGTCAACTTCTCCTGAGAAATGATGCAAGAAGAGGGTGAATTAAAATAAAGCACTGAGTGAAAAACAAAACAAAACAAAAACAAAAACCTAGACTTTTCTACCCTGTAAAACTATCTTTCAAAAGTGAAAGAGAAAAAAGACTTTCTCAAACAAACAAAAATTGAGGGAATTTGTTGTCAGAAGACCTGCATTGCAAGCTATTGTAATAGAAGTTCTTTAAAGAGAAGGAAATTTATACAGGCCAGAAATTCTGCACTACATTTAATAAAATGAGCATTGGAGGATAAGTGTAGGTCAAATGAAAACCTTCATTTTTCTTATTCTTAAAGGTACAGATAGCAATTTGTTCAAAACAACAATATCAGCAATGTATTTGATGATATATGCTTATTGATTATATGTATGTATGTATGTATGTATGTGTGTGTGTGTGTATATATATATATATATATATAGAGAGAGAGAGAGAGAGAGAGAGAGAGAGAGAGACTATGTATGCTTAGATATAAAGTGAAATGAATGTCAGCTATAACAATAGAAGTGACAGGAAAGAATTAGGATCACTTTGCTATAAGGTACTCATACTTCCTATGAAGTGGTATAGAATTATTTGAAAGCTGACTTGGATTAGTTGTAAGTGTATGTTGCAAACTTAGAGCAGCACTAAAATAGTCTGAAAAAAAGAAGTACACATGATATGCTAAGAAAAGATAAAGTGACATCAAATAAAACACACATTGGCATCCCACTGTGCACATGCACTTGCACCCTCAGTGCCCCTCAGTGTGTTCAGATTTCTTATTCTTAGAAAGACACAGTTGGATTGGATTGGGACCACCATAACAGCTTTGTGTTTACTCAATCACCTCATTAAAAGTCCTATCCCTAAATATAGTCACCTTCTGAGGTACAGGGGGTTTGGACTTCAACATATGAATCTGATGGGACACATTTCAGCCTGTAACACTAGCTAATGCCCATGGAGACTTCAGATTTCTCCTTTATTGTTAATCGTTTGAAAAAGTGACCATTAATTTTCCAAGTCTAACTCATATGCCTACTTCTAAGCACTCTCATAACACTTTGGAGTTTCCCCTTCAAATCACATGCTATTTCCCATTATATTTTAAACAACATGAGCAAATCTGTATACTTTTCATCACTATAGTGTTTCTTTTTTTTTAAAGAATATTTATTTTATTTTTTTTTCAATATATTATTGTCAAGTTGTTTTCCATACAATACCCAGTGCTCTTCCCCGTAAGTGCCCTCCTCCATCACCACCACCTCACTATAGTGTTTCTTCAGAATGTAGTACAGTGTATGTCACAGAAAATTATTGAATTAACACAAGAATAAACACATATTTGCATACAACCCTGTTTTCTTTCCTTGCTTCTTTTCCAGGTTTATCATGTACCATTTGTACACTGAAGAGGAACTTACCTTACAGTTCTCCAAATAAATTGCATCTTCTCCTAATTCTGTGCCAATGCCTTCTGCCTAAAATTCCCTCCCTGAATTTCTCCTTAGCTTTTGTAACCCTTACCATTCCTTCAAGGGTGAGCTCTTCTGAGAAACTTGAGTCTCTATGTACTGGTATGTCTTCTGGGTTGATAGCTCCCTGTGCTTATCACATTACAGCATTTATCACTTCCACTAGACTGTTCCTTTGTGAAAGTGATTTTTTTTAAATATTTGTATTTTATAAGCTTCCAGAGTAGTTTGCAAGGCAGGAGCTCAATATATATTTGAATGAATGTGAAACAAAGCTGACTGTGGTGACACTATGTCCTACTGAAGCTGACGAAGAGAAACTTTGGGGGCACCTGGGTGGTTCGGTAAGTTAAGTATCTGACTCTTGATTATTCCTCGGGTCATGATCTCACAGTGTGTGAGTTTGAGGCCCTCTTTGGGTTCTGTGTTGATAGCACGTGGTCTGCTTGGGATTTTCCATCCTCTTTTCTCTCCGCCCCTCCTCTGCTGGCTCTCTCTCTGTGTCTCAAAAATAAAAAAATAAACATTAAGAAAAAAGAATACACTTTGGTTTCTATAACCTACAGAAATGTTGAGGGAGAACCAAATCTGGCATGCTACAGGAGGAGCTGGAAATCCAGTGTAGCTGAAGTAGAAGTGAGAGGAAGATTGGTAAGGAATGAGGTCTGAGAGGCCGTGGGGCTCAGATCATGCACAGTGCTTAGGCATCACTAAGAGCTTTGACTTTCATCCCAAGTGAAATAGGAGGAATGGAGAGAATATTGACAGTAGATTGGTAAAAGACACGGGAGTGGGGGCAGCAGGTGTGGGGTGGGGGGTGACAAGGCCAGGAGAGAGAAACCAGTTAGGGGACTCTGATGATAATTTAGGTGAGAAGTTATGTCTGGGTGGTATGATAGGGAAAAATATTGTTAATTAGGTAGAAGAAAGGTTAGGACTTGAGGTCCCTGAACGTAGAAAAACACACATACATATTTGAAAACAATGCTGGGAATGTCTGACGATGAGAGACACTGCATCAGGTCTGACTATGAGAGAAACCCCCTCAAATGTAGTTTTTCTTAAAGTAGCAAACACTACCTTCGTGTTTCCCACAGAGAGCCAACAACTCAGCACCTACGGTTATCAGGCCAACAAAGGGGGAAAAGGGAGGAACAGACCAAAACCCTATAAAACAAAGACACTTGCCTATAGTTGGGGGTATTCACTTTTGAATTCCCCCACCCTGCAAAGAGAGCTTTCATACTATTCTTTCTTTCTGATCTTATACTCTGATTAACTTTTGCCTGCTGCTCCTTTTATTTTGTATCCACCGCTTCATTCTTTGAAGCAGCGAGACAATGGATCACAGATACTGAGGTAACAAATACTACAATACCGGGAGGTCATGGTAAAGATGGTAAGAAATGGTTGGAGTCTAGATATATTTTCTCCCTACCCCCTTCACTCTCTCTAGGGGCGCCAAATGGCTCAGTCAATTGAGTGTCCCACTTCAGCTCAGGTCATGATCATGAGTTTGAGCCCTCCGTTGGGGTCTGTGCTCACAGCTCAGAGCCTGTGCTTGGGATTCTGTGTCTCCTTCTCTCTCTCTGCCCCTCCCCTGCTTGTGAGCTCATTCTCTCCAGCTCTCTCTCTCTCAAATTAAATGAACACTAAAAAAATGCTTAGATATACTTAATGATTGACTTTGGAGTGTGTGTGCCTAAAAGTATATAAGCTATCTCTCAACATCTATTAAATTACTTTATAGATAGCTCAGAATTTGAAATAGATGCTTTAAGAAATCTAATGAGCCTGGAGTAAGATATACATGTGGGACTGATGGTGGGATGTTGTATAAGACAAAATTAGAGTTTTAGAAGAGATTAAATGCAATTTTTTAATGTTTATTGATTTTTTGAGAGAGATAGAGAGAGGGCAATCACGAGCACAAACTGGGGAGGGGCAGAGAGAGAGAGACACAGAACCTGAAGCAGGCTCCAGGCTCTGAGCTGTCAGCACAGAGCCGGATGTGAGGCCTGAACTCACCAATGAGAGATCATGACCTGAGCCAAAGTCAGATGCTTAATCTACTGAGCCACCCCCTAGAAGAGCTAAAAGGGAAATTTTGATATTGTATATGTATATGTACAAACAGAGCTGAATTACAGTTGAGGGAAAAAGTGGAGGAAAAGATGACGGAAATTATTTAGGAAAATGTTTTTTTAAGGAATCCTCTACAATATCAAAACTTTGTAACATAAAGGAATAGTGATTTGAAAGAAGCAATGAGGGCACTTAAGGGGAAGAGCACTGGGTGTTGTATGGAAAACAATTTGACAATGAAATATTATGAAAAAAAGGGTCAAATAATAATAAAAACATTGGTTATGAAAAAGTGTCAAAAAAAGAAGCAATGAAAAATAATGCTCTTTAACAACAAATAAAACTTATTTTAGTAATAAAATAAAAAAATTTTAAATGTGTTATTTGCATGAAGCATAAAAATATTTACCTGCAACTATTGAAAGATAGTTTCTACTTATGAAGGAAATACTATGTAATTCAAGAATTTATTATTTTAAAATAAATATCTATAAACCTCATCAGAGAAAATCTTCCAAGGAAAACTGATGAAGTAGTAGACATATTCAAGTTGATGTATGGGAAGTACATATTTAAGAAAAATATATTCTGGTATTTTATTTACAAAACAAAAGTAGCAACTCATTTTTGGAAGAATTTTTAGTAATTCCTTCCTGATTTCTGTTAAATTTTCTTTAATCCTGGATATCTTCGTTCCTTTGACAAATTTGTTTAGACAGAATAATTTTACTTCTGCTCACTTCTACAGTAGAGATTTGTGTTTCTTTTTAAAACTCTCTTTTACATCATAAGATGTGATTGAGGTAAGGATACTCTTAATCACACATTTCCTCTTTGGCCTATCTCCTCTTTCATTTTCAGATGACACCCTAGTTTTTTCCCACTTTGCACCTTTATACTTTGTCTTTTGGGTTCTGTATGATTTTTTTTTTTACTTTTTTGACATCTTGTTCAATGAAATAATAAATATGGCTGAATGATAAAGAAGAAAAACAGGTCTTATTTTGAGTGGAAGTATCAAATGTTAAGAATAATTATGATGCCAAAAGAAACAACATAAGCATATTTCACGGCCTCAAAACCTTATAAAGAATTACGTATCTTTTTTTCCTGAGAGATTAAAAAGCAGAACCTTTCTTTTTCTCCTTTTCCTTTACATTTTAAACAATCACAGCATTAGGGACTGAAACACAATAACACATTTGTACGTAGCAGGTGTTTATGTAATTATGTTATACAGATATTCATTACAAGTAATGTTTTTCCATATAGTGCATTTAATATGGGCAGGGATATTCTTTTTCGAATGCACTTTGGTATAAGACTGTAATTTCATCCAAAGGTTATGTGGCATAAAAAATGACAGAGAACATTTTATTTAGTTCTTCATTGTCATTAGAATTGCAAGATGGAATTACAGCTTTCTCTGTTTGGTTTTGGAGCATTCATCAATTTAAATTTTAATAAATATCAGTTTTAAGCTGGTTTAATCTAATAAAAAGGAGCATTATTTCTCCTTTACTAGTCAGTTTCTACAAACCTCTTATTTTGCCTTTCCAGCAATTTCTACCATTCTTATTCTTCCCATGATCCAGAGTTTAATTTATTGGTACAGAATCAGCTGTAACCCACCACATGAAAATATTTTACTTTATTGTGAAAAAGAATAATAGAAATAATCATAATCATTTCATAATTTTTTAAATAAAATTTTTAATGTTTATTTATTTATTTATTATTTTTGAGAGACAGAGAGAGACAGCATGAGGAGGGAAGGGGCAGAGAGAGAGGGAGACACAGAATCTGAAGCAGGCTCCAGGCTCTGAGCTGTCAGCACAGAGCCCGATGTGGGGCTCGAACCCACGAACTGTGAGATCATGACCTGAGCAGAAGCTGGACACTTAACCGACTGAGCCACCTAGGTGCCCCAATTTCATAATTTTTTAAGAGCACAGTACACTTATTTGTATAGAAAAGTAAAAACACTTGTTCAGTTCAGGTCAGAATACATTTACTGAAAAACAAATGTATGCAAACTTCTAAGTACTGCAAAGCTTAAAAAAACAGATAAGACATTTCCAATCCTGTATAAGATGATAGCATAATGGAGGGAAATATTGGGTCATTATAATGAAAGCTAGGAAATGACTATAAGAGAGGTAAAAGTTTTACAAAACTACCAGACCACATGAAGAACATGTGGGAACGTACTGGGGACAGGTAGCTGTCAGGGAACATACACGACTGAAGGCCATTTTGGTAGTTTTCTCTAAGTTAATATCTTGTCAGTATTAGAAAGACGAGATTAGGAAGTCAGGAAAATTAAGATCAACTTGGGAAGTGTAAGTAAAATAACTTGCAACTTCTCTGAGCAGAAAGGAGTGTGTGAAAGTAAGAACAGAGATACAAAAAAGGGTAAAGAATCTACCAGGGATTCCCCTTATGCAAGACCTCAGTTTCCCAATTTGAGAGGTGAGAAAGTGAGTTTGATTACAAATGAGATCCTTTAGAGATTTATTAAAAGGGAATTGTAGGGGCTTTTTATAGGAAGGTGTGTGCTTGTTCTTAAAGAAGTTGTAGATGAGGGCATTAATGTGCCAGGAAAAATTCTAATATGGGTATGAATCATTAAAAGGCAGGTCTGAATTTTCACTCAAATATAAGGTAGACATATGGTGTTCTGTGGAATAAACCTAGAGTTTTAAGCTGTGATAACATGATAGAGAATTTTCAAAGTCAGGAAATAAAATTTTCATTTCATTTGGTGGCTTAATGATATTCCATTTTAACTGGGACACTTAAAAAGTTTCTTCTTTCTCTTCCTTTCACCCTCCCTTCCTTCCTTCCTTCCTTCCTTCCTTCCTTCCTTCCTTCCTTCCTTCCTTCCTTCCTTCTTTCCTTCCTTCCTTCTTTCCTTCCTTCCTTCCTTTGTGGTTTTGAAAACTTTGGATGCAAGCCATAGGATTGATCGAAGAAGGGTATGTGTTTGAAGTCAGAGCCCATAATGAGTCTGTTCTGAAGTTCTCCAGGCAGAACAACTAGATCCACATCTTTGGCCTCACACATTTGGTGCATACTGGGTGGGCTGAACAATTTTTACTTCAGAGCTTTTATTATTGATTCTAAGTCTTACTAATAAAATTGTGTAAAGAATAGTGGAGTCAGAACATACTACACATTTAACTTTCTCTACTTCAACTTGTCTCTGGTATCCTATTTAATGTATGTATGTCCCAGTGTGGAGAGAAAAAGACACAGAAAGTTGACTTTCTTTGGTCTCTGTTCTGCAAACTCTTATGGTATGAGCATATCTCCAAGCTAAATGCTTCTTGTGGTTATAAGCCTTTCGCTCTGCTTTATGGACAACTTTAGGAATTTTTAAGATAAACTTTTACCCTACTGGATTTTTACCTGACTTGTTGATGTCAGAGTTTAACTGTGTCTAAAAAAATGATTTGCTTCAGCCCTGTGCCTGTTTGCCCACAGATACATTACCTGCCCTTTTCCTGCTCTGCAGAATCACAAATGGGCTATCTCTGCTGGGTGCATTTCCCAGTCTCATGGACTAGCTCTTTTCCATTGGGGTTTGGCTATTGGGAGGTTCTGTCAGAGATCACAAAGGGAGGTGGGGAGCAGATGTTACAGTCCTACCTCCTTCTGCCTTTGCTTCAGATGGAAGAGAGGCAGTGGTCATGTCTCTTAGTTGGCAAAAGGTCCTCCTAATTCAGATTATTCTAATTTCCCTGGGCCCCTGGACTCCAGTAATACCTGCTGATCTTTCTGCCACTTTAGCCAAGGTCAGGTAGCAGTTCTGGCTCTGTTTATCTCTGGATTGCCCCACTACTCCATGATTTGATTCTCAGCCTCTTCTGTCACCTTTGTAACCATTTTACTACATTAAATTCTCTCTGCTTATGATTCTGAATGGTTTTATTTTCCTGATTATCCCTTGACTGACAAACTTCTTGTTATTATTAGTTATTCCAAGTGTCAGGCTTCTCAAGATGGATGTGCAGGGTTGGATTCCTTCTCTGTTTGAGTGTGAATATAACAGTGAATTCCTTGCAGGTGGGAAAATAGGATACTACTAATACCTGGCATGCAGTGACTTAAATTACAAAAGTGAATTCATGATTTCCTGAAAGTAAGTGCCAGTCAAAGGCAAGGCTCTGGGAAAACAAGCAGCAACTGCTACTATCATACCATTATGGCAGTAATGATTTCAAGCACTGTCCTTGGAATGGCTGCTTTTGACAGCTTTGATGAACTTCCAGAAAGAAAATTACAGACTGAGAGCTTTGAGTTCTTTTTGCATGTCAAGGTTAGAGAACCAAAGAGACGTTATGGGAATGTCAAAATTATATCTAATCTTCTGTAGCAGCAGAAAAGACATGATGGAAGATCAGCCCCCAACTCCAGTGGTAAACGTTGTAGAATTATAAACTTGAATATACAAACTTGAAATATGTCATTTTTAAAAATTTTGTTTTAATGTTTATTTATCTTTGAAAGAGAGAGGCAGAGCATGAGTGGGGCAGGGGCAGAGACAGAGAGGGAGACACAATGTGAAGCAGGCTCTAGGCTCTGAGCTGTCAGCACAGATATGGAGGCAGGGCTTAAACCCATGAACTGTGAGATCATGACCTGAGTTGAAGTCAGATGCTTAACTGACTGAGCCACCCAGGTGCCCAAAACATGTCTTATATTTAAGTTGGACATGGACAGCAGCAGTACATCATAAAATAGAATTGGCTTATAATGTTGGCTCGAACAGATCCCAATGGCACAAGTAAATAGCAAGAAAAGATGACTCATACTTGCATGACACCTCCTTCTGCCGCATCGCTGCTTCTCTATTAATCAAACACTACGTCTCATGTGAGCTTCCTATGATCAGTTCTTGGAAAAAGAAATTGTTAGTCTCCATTTATATAGAATTTGCACAATACATTGGCATCACCTGTACTTGAACTGCTGCCACACTGCAGTTTCAGTCAGGGGTGATCCTGGAGGATGGTCAACCTTCTCATAGTTAAGACTTTAGACTGTCTGTTGGTTTGTTCATTACCTTTTCTGGAATGAGAGAGACGGCTTGAGATGAAGTTCTATTTTCCTTCAAAACAATGATGAATATTTGTCCTCACTGATCAGGGACTTGAAAAGAACAACACTGGAAGATGAGTGGCAAGCAGGTCAAGAGGAGTTCTATGACCAAACTGACAAATAGGCATGTATGTCCCATGTGTGTCTACCAAAGGGCGTCTACCACAGAGATGGATCTCACTGATCATGTGGGCAAGACATTCCATGACAGGACTACTCTTGCATCCATCCTGAGTTTGTTTGCTTGTTTGTTTTTTACTGATAAAAATATGGCCATATCAACAGAAATATAAGCTATGTGATCTCAAAAACATGGATTTTACCTCATCAGTGTTGACCTCCTTATTGTCTCTGATAAGTGTCTAATTTCTGAACTACAGATGCCAATAGTGAAAGTTCAGTATAGCACCATTTTCTAGAAGTATTGGTTGGTCTATGAGTTGCAGGTGGATGACATTGGATTTCTTCCACTGTGAATGTAATTTTTCCTCACTGGAATAAACATCTGTTCTTTTTCCCCATAATGTCCTTGGGATTCTGAGATCCTCATTTCTATTATTTTGGATATACACTTAGAAGTGAGATTGCTGAATTAAACATTGACTCTTGAAATAAATTTGCCTTCCATACCCACCTTGCTTCTGTCAGCACTGCCACTTACCGATTTAGATAGAGATTTCCCTATACATCATAATGTTATCTCATATAACATTGTTTATTACCAAGGAAGATATTTTGCTGCAAGAGAAATGAAACAGTGAGTTCACACCCAGGGACTTCTCTGACCTAATCACAAACCTCATCACTCAGAAACAGCAGGCCTGAAAGAAAGGTGAGTAGCCTACCAAAGACAGTTACGATATTTGAAAGACCAGGAGAAGTTGAGATGTTCTCTTCCAGCACTTAGTGTATGCCTTGAATCAGCCATTGTTATGTGACGCTAGTTCTCTGACAGCCAGCATTCACAGGTCCTGAATCCAAGAAATGAAAGTTAGAAGGGTCTCCCTCACTATTACACACAATAGCTCATCTCACAGACATTTTTCTTTCAGTTCTTGCAACCTTGTCCATATGTCTGCTATGGGACACAGCAATAGGCTCCTTAAACTGGAAGTTAAAACTACCACCTGATTCTTTTCAGAGACAAGACTGAAAGAGGTGATAGTAAAGACAGTGAAAAGATTATAGTATTTGTAGGGGTGAGTGTTTCAAGTTATGAAAAAAGTGGGTTTCTTCTAAAAATAAGAGCAGAAAATAATACATTAGGAACCTGAAAGATTCTCTGGACCTCGTTACTTGCCTGGCTGCTAATAAGGACCATTTCTATAAAGACAAACATCAAGGATTCAGACCCTTCTGGAATTAAGGTTTGGTACTGTTTTTGATATAAAGAATCCTTACACAACTGATCTGAGAGCAAGGTGACATAGAATGAGCAATGGTAAGAAGTGATAAATATTGATAAATATCAGTGACACCCTCATAATCACTTCCAGGACAGAGGACTCTAGCACCTGCACACATACACACACAGCCAGGCAGCTAGAGGTGATTACCACAACTAATACAACAAGTGAGAGCAGTGAGTATATCCTAACACAAGGTTTGTAAGAAATCATCTTCAGAGACATATCGGGCTCAGTTAAGAAAGGGAATAAAAGAGCACATGAGGGGAAGATAACTGGAAAGGTAATACTATAGGAAGTAAGACCGCGGCAGACTGATGTTGATACCGGTTCCACCACTTACTAAGTGTATCATGGGCAAGCTACTTATAAAGTTCAGCTTCCCCACCTCCAGTCTTAAGATAATAATAATAATACCTACCTCATAAAAATGTTACAGGAGTGAAATATAGCTAAATAAAATAGCAAATATATTTGGGGAAATAATAACTACTGGCTGGAGGAATTATGACAGATAGATTGCAGAGAGGAAAAGAAAAGGATCGCACAGGAGAAAATGTGGCAGATGGGCAGTACTGATTAAGGCTGTGAATCCCAGTGAGAAAGAACTAAGTTGGGAAGAACTTCTGTTTAATAAAAGCAAATGATGAGTAGGCAGTATTTTTTACTGGGGGAGCAATATACACAGTCGCGATTACACTCAAAATATGGTTTTGTCAGTGTGGAACACTAGAATTGTCTGATGCTGGGAAATTGGGTGATTTCTTCCTAACTTCAAACCATTAGATGAGGCCAGTTACGGGGAAAGTGAGTATTGCTGACTGATATGTTTATATAGCAGCTCATGTTTATATTGCAAAGCCCTTCACTTTCATCCCTAATCAACAAATGCAAAACAAAAGACCAACCAACCAGCCAGGAAACCAAAAAGTCATTGAGGTGCAAGATATCTATTAGACAAGAGAAAATGAGAATTTGGGTCATTTGAATCTTGTCGATAGTTAATTGATTTTGTACATATAAAATTTGGAAATAGAGATACATATATTACTATTTAGAAACATGGTAATATTATATTCTCTGTTCAAGTTGTATATCCTTTCCTTTCTACCTTCTCCAACAATGTAACATTCCATTACATTAATAAAATTAATTAGGTGCTTCCGTTGTTTTTTTTTTTTTCAAACTCCACATGCTCTCACAATGACTAAGAAGGCATCTTAGGGGTGAGTGGCCGTCTCCTTTGGCCACATAAGCTGAAGCTCTCTCTCTTCCCTCCCTCTTCTCCTCTTTCCCAGTGTGCCTTTCACTTTCTCTTTGATCGCAGGAGTCATTTTCTCCATTCTGTCCTCTTCTGGGTATGAAAACGTAAATGCTGAATTACTCCAACTTAGGTAACCCTTAGGATAATTTTTTAAGCAGCAGGAAACAGGGCTATCTGGCTGCGCAGATAATGATATCAGCTGCTTCCTTCCAAAACAACAGGTGCTTTGGCATAAAAATGTATATCATCATACTGAGATGATGACATCAGTTCATACTTCAGCTTAATTATAAACTACCTCCATTAATCCTCAAATAATTAAACATTTTGTGTGTGCTGCAAGGTGAAATGTAAAGTTAAAGGTGCCTGGCTGTTTATTATAGGGTTTTGAAAATGTATTTTCTCCACAATGCCTTTCTTTGTGCACCAATGGAATCAAATTCAGTCTACTTCAAATATCAACTTTTGCTTCTATCAGAGAAACATAAAGCATAAAAATCACTAGTGAGATACAATTTTTCTGTATGTTTGTATGAACTTAGAACTACCACAAGAAATGCTAATAGCTGTGCAGCCTCTATAGGATTGGGAATTAATAGCAAAATAATTTTAATTAAAATATTAAATATTTGAAGCACTCTTATTTCAATTTTGTTTTTTAAATAATGTATGCCAAATACTTGCATTTACATTTCATTAAAAACAAATATTTAACCTGGTAGAGTCTGATGTATATACAGTGAAACTTGGGTACATCAGACTTTTTTGGTAAAAATGAAATAATTCCTTATGAAGTAATATTCGACTCATTGATTATATTTGTAAATATCTAGAAATTTTAGTGAAAAAATTTTGTTATATTACCTATACTATCAAACCCAAAATATAATCACATAACTTAAAACTTGTCTTGATTCAGTATAGAAATATAACAAATAAGATTACTGTCTTCCTTTAACTTTACAACATAGAGCTGGCCCTTCTTTAAAACAGTTGTTACCTTCACGAGCCAGATGTGTTTCTAAGCAAATTACTTATATGGAATGTATCCAAGGACACAGCCATTTAAGACTCAATAAATTATGCATTTGTCATTCGTTATTGGGTAAGACTTAGGCTGACATCTTTGACACACATACAAGTGTCCCAGCACTTAGTAATTACATTAACAATTTAGCAGAGGTGATTTTCAGGGGGAATGAAAGAACAGTGGTTTATAAAATTGTTTTTTATCACAGAAGAAGGTATTTCCACAGATTTTAATTATTCACTACACATCCATTAAAAAGTCCACCTTTCTTAGGTTATATTACAATTGGTATAAGTTCTGTCTAGTTCCCAGGAGCGCATTATTATCCACTTATCATGAGGATGGCGTAACACCTGTACCAAGTTGTTCTTATAAGGAGTATTTTCTCCCATTTTTTAAAATGTAACCAGTTAACAAGACTTTTTCACTTGGTGGGCACATAATGATAAATTCATACAAGAAGAGTTTTCTTTTTTAAAGTAAAAGTCAGACTGGAAATTTTCAGTGGATTTAGCTGGAACATTTGGGTGACCATATGGAGCGCTCCGTGGCGCCACGGGACCACGCAGCTATGAAATCTGATCACTATCTCCCCAGTGACAGCTGGGCCTTTACACCATCAGAAAATTTTCAGACTTCTAATTTGTCATAACTACCTCCTGTGGAAAGGAAATATGTTATGTAGCCAGATACAAAAATTCTTAGTACCCTGCACTATAAACGGTTAATTCCTTAACTGCATTTTGTGATTCACTGATGCAACTCATATACCAAAAACATATGGAGTCATGCTCAGTTAGGGTTGGCCCATTGCTCCACCCATTCAAAAGCCATTTTCATGGAATTGTATCCAGAGAAAGGTTCTGTCACAGAGCTTAGCATTTTAAGTACATTTAACTTTCAGTTGCTCTCAAAAAGTCAGTGCTGCCACTGAGAGGTTTCATCTTAGTTCCATTGGTCCATCTTGGTCTATTTAGGTCTAATGACTCTTCATTTGAGTAGTTGAATATTATGCAATGGCTCCCAGTCCTCGCTTCTTTCTACATCTGAGGCCGAAACTGTTCTCCTTGCTGTGATTCTTTCAATCAGCAGCAGCTCACGAGCTTATTAAGGATTCCTCCAGCCACCCAAAGAGATAGAGATGTTTTGCTACTCTCCCTTTCCGACCACTTAACCTGAGTTTCTGCTTGGGAATTCCCCCGTAACCATCCCCATCATCGAAGGAACTCCTAGGATATAATTTGTATTTTTCCTCAATTCAACTGTCATGAAAGATGCAAGTTTAAGTGATTTCACCTTTGACTTCTGTTGGCCAAGTCCTTTTTGTTTGGTAGCTTTTTAATGTCTCAGTTTATTATTAACTTTAAAAAGGCACACCACCTGTTGTATTTGACTTTCTAAATGGATGCCCTACACCGTTTCTAATTCGATATAATGAAGAAAGTTTTGGGGGTGATCTTTTCTTCCTCCTCATTTTATCCATCTTCTTATTAGCTCTGCAGAGATTAGGATAGTACTTTTGAATTCATCACCAGGTGCTCCATATCTTTTGTAACTTAAAAATCCAAAACTCATCCACGGTAATTTCACAGCACAGTTTGTATAATAATAATAATAGCTAATATCTACTCACTCTTACTATGTGTCTGGCACTAGTCTAAACACTTTAAATAAACAGACTCATTTATACTCTGTAACATGCCTGTGAAATTGACACAGTTGTGGATGGCCCAAGGCACATTTTGACTAATGTCACACACCTTTTTAGTGTCAGATTCAGGATTTGAAGCCAGGCCAGTCAGACTTGAGAACCACTGTTGTTAACCACTGCACACCGTGATACATCTCAAACTAGGAATGTGGGGGATTGCCCCGGCACTGAAATAAACAGAATATAAACACACACAAATTCTATTAGTTCTGCTACTTTGAACTAACTCTGTAACCCTAACAATGGCACCCACGCTGGGACTCTTCCCTCATTTTTAAGATAACAAGATGAGGCTAGTTTTTGGTGGTGGTTTTTGCTGTTTTTGCTGGTGCTGGTGGTGGTGGTGTTTGTTTGGTTGCAGCAATAAAATGCTAAGATACAGATTTTTTATGGGTGATGATAGTTCACAGCTCTTCATAGGAATACTGGTGATGTACCAGGCACCATTTTAATGCCATTTTCTTTAATTCCACATTGCTTGTACTATTATTTTATATATAAGTTTTGAATCTAGCTAGCACAGTGCTTTCTGTTACTTATTCCTCCATACTGTATCTTAAGTACTTTTTGTTCATGCTCTATATCAAAATCAATTCCAAGCAAAATCCTGCTTTTAATTCCAGGCATCTGCTATCCTCACATCCCAAATCACTCCTTCTTATTTATCCATGCCAATCCTCTTTCTCTGACCTAAACCAATTTTTTGTCATGCCAATCATTGTATCCAATAACATGCATTAGCCACTCTCTTTTTTTCTTATTCAAATGGACATTGCATTTACTCACAAAGTGCTAACTCAGGGTTGAATGGAGACCCTCAAGCACCTCAGCTTGCCTTTCAGCACTGCCTTTAAATTACATTTCTAATATCCCATATACTTTCCCCATTTACAGAAAATACCTAGCTTTGCAGCTTTACTTAATCTTTCCAGAATGTCTGCTTTTGACTGAATATGGACTTTATACAGATTTACAACATACCTTCACTGCAATACTTAAACTCGCATTTGACTGAATTACTAGGGACAACAGACTAGCCAAGTGGATGGATGAAAAAGACCATCACATTCCACCCATGTCAAAGCATCTGTCTCTTCAGAACACATTTTAAATCTTATTTAATCTCCAAATAAAAGCAACAATAAAGTCATATTTATACTGAACAAATACAACTATTTGGGGTACAACCAAAACCAAACTAACTCCTTTCTTTAGAAGAAGATGAAAGTTTTTGGGTGATGTTCACTCTCTTCCTTTAATATCCTGCAGCTTCAATACTGTGAGATAAAGTTAACTATTGTTATGTTATGTATTGTTAATATTTTTCATATTAAATGATAAAGGTGTAATAGAATAAATAAAAAAGTTTGGCTAAGATATATACACATATTCATTACAAAATAAGGAAGAAACACAATGATTACAATCTTTGTTTCTAAAGTGATCACATGATCAGAGGTAGTATGTTTAATTCTTCCATTACCTTCCTCCATTACCCATGTCATATTTCTTTTGCCCACAGTTTTCACTTGGTGGCATTCCCTTAAGCTTTCCTTCCTGAAGGGTTTGAGTCTTCAGTGGTTCTTCCTGAATTGGGTCATCACAGTTTTTCATTAACTATAATCACAGGATATGGTGATACTAAAAGATGCTCTAGGGAATCTCCTGTATTCCACACATACCCTTTCTTCAATCCACTGTGTAGTAGCAAACCAATTTATCTTGCACACTAGCCAGCACAATAACTACCTCTTTGCCTACCAATTTTGAAGCATGAGGAGCCCAAGTTGGCTGACAGTCTCAATTTTCAGTTCAATGGAATCATTGTTATGTCTTCTGGTAGAAGCAATTTCTCCATTGGAATTAAGACCTTTAGGCCAGTAGAGCATACAGTTGTGGGGACAGGAAGCAAACATTTTTGCAGTGGATCACTCTGGGTAATAGTAAGTGGTACCCTTCTCTGATCCTGAGAATGAATCCTACCTATGTGAGAAAGAGCCTCATATATTGGATGCTAACTAAGAGCATATATAGTATCTGGAGCTTTTCCAAGACCCCAAGGCATTACCACCTAGCTGGCACTGTGAGTCTTCAAAAAGCCAGTAAGCACCCGATAGTGGCTGTAACCAGGTCAACGTTGGTGAGCAGAAGTTTTTGTTACTGAGCCCATGCATATCTCCATCCTTGCAACCACAGTTACTTTGTTCACAAAATCATTCATCCATTAGAATGACTAGAGAAAGAGACTCATTTCAGAGCCATCCTTAGCAATCATTTAATTATATCCTCCCTTGCTGAGGTTACCCATTTGTGGGAATTCACATGGGACGTAAATATCTTCATATCGTCATATTCTTTGCTCAAAGAATCTATTCACATACCTCTCTCCCAGAGGTTACCAACTTTTGAATTGTGTTCCTTCCCAAATACCTGATTATTCAGACAAACCAAACCACTGACTAAGAGCCATAAATCAGTGTAAACTCTTACCACATTCAAACGATACAAATTTATTATCTATAGTTCTGTAGGTCAAAAGTCCAACACCATCTCAACAGGATAAAATTAAGACTTTAACGCAGAATGGCAATTTTTTTCTGTACTCTTTGGATAGGATCTGTTTCCTTGATTTTTTAAAGTTCTAGCAGTCGCTTGCATCCCTTAACTTACAGAACCCTTCTTCTGTCTTCAAAACTAGCAAAGGTGAGTCGAAGCCTTCTCACATCTCTCACATGGCATCACTCTGACCTCTTCCACAATCATATCTCCCTGTGACTCTCTTCTTCCTGTTTTTTTCTAATTTAAGGACCCATGCAATTATATTGGCCCCACTCAGATCATCCCAAATAATCTATTCATCTACAGGTTTTTCATTTAATTACATCTGCAAAGTCCACTTTGCCACATATGGTACCACGTTTATCACTTCCACAGATTAAGATGTGGACATATTTGGAAAGCTGTTGTTTTGCCTACCACAGTTTTTCTTTTGTACCCTAAAGATTCAAATCTATCCTACATATAAACTATATTCATCCTATGCAATGTCCACAATATCCCATCCCATTATAGCATCAACTCTAAGTCCAAAATCTCCCATAGATCTCATCAGCATAAAGTCCCAAAACTAATATCATTGAAATAATCTAAATTAAGTATGAGTAGAATGCATTTTGGAATAAAATTCCTCCCCATTTGTGGAACTTTGAGCCAAAAACAAGTTCTCTGCTCCCAAAATGTGACAATGGGACTGGCATAGGATAAGAGTTACAGACATTCCTTCTCATAATGGGAGAAAATATCAGGAAAAAAAAGGAGTCATGAAACAATATATTTCAAAATTCTGCAAGGCACACACCCTATTAGGTTTCAAGGGCTGGAGTAGTCCCATCCTCTGGACTCTGGCCTCTACAGTCTTGAGCTTGAGGCTCTACCCTCTTGCCTCGAGGCTCCACGTTGTGAGTCATCTTTCCTATTTTATAAATGACAGCATATGTGCACTGCTGAGTCATTTTATCAGCCTATTTCCTTCCTGGAAAATTGGGGGGATCAAAACTTTTATTTTGTCTTTTCTCCATTCCTTTCAGTCCAAACCAGCAGTATTTCTCCTGGCACAACATTCTCTAGAACCTGATGGTTTTCCTGTATATATCCTGGAGATTTACTCCAGTAGATGAGAATCTTCTCCACAGATCCTTCCTAGATAATCTTATCTCTGTTTTTGGCTTCTGTCTCATTGACTGAGGGAATGTATGAGTCACACACCTCGTGTGCTCTCTTCAAAGTACATTTGTGTTACCAAATAATCTGACTTTGTAAAATCTTCCTGAGGTATTAGCTAAAAGTTGTACAGCCAGACTCGATGTGTTTCATTGGAGTCTGCTTTTCTTATGGGGAATATCTGCAGAGTCTTTTGTATTTTTGAATAAGCTGATATTTTCCCAAACCATGAAGTCCTAGTTTTTCTGTGTTTAGCAATTTCTTTCCTTTTTCATAAGCTGCAAGAAGAAACCATGCAACAAATTCAACACTTTGCTTGGAGGTTTTCTGCACTAAATGTTGAATTTCATTAATTCCAAATTCCCCTTTCCACATAAATCCAGCTAAGCATTCTGCACTATATAGCAAGAATGTCCCCTTCCTTTGGTTTCTAATATCATATTTCTCATATCCTCCTGAGTCCTCACCAACCACTTTCAACAAACATATATCTACTAAAAGTTTATTCATCATAACTTAGGTATTTGCTAATGTAATTTAGGTTTTGTCTTTTACGGTCCTCATTTCCTTTGGAGTCCTTAATAGTAGAGTCATTCACACATAGTTCTACTAAAATTACATTCAAGGCAATCTGCTTTTAAAAAAAACTGTTGGGGCTCCTGGGTGGTTCAGTCGGTTAAGTGTCCGACTTTGGCCCAGGTCATGATTTTGTGGTTTGTGAGTTTGAGCCCCACATCAGGCTTTGTGCCAACAGCTCAGAGTCTGAGCCTGCTTCCGATTCTCTGTCTCCCCCTCTCTCTGTTCCCTTCCTCTCATGCTTTGTCTCTCTCTCTGTCTCTCAATAATAAATAAATGTTAAAAAAAAAAACCCCAACTAAAAATAAACTGTGTTTCTCAAAATTCTAGCTTCTTCTTACCGCCCACTTTTATTTTAAAGTATTTGTTACAGCAGTATCATACTTCCTGGTAACAAAATCTGTGTCAATCAAGGTTCATCCAGAAAAGTAGAACCAAGAGGACATAAATACTAAGAGATTTATTATAAGGACTTGGCTTATGTGATTTTGGGGGGGCTAGATAAGCAAGCCTGAAACTTACAGTGTAGGCCATCAGAAAGGACAGGCTAGAACCCTTAGATGACCAAGAGTCATCTACATGTGGAATTTCTTTTTCAGAGAAACCTCAGCTCTGATTTTAAGACCTTTTGACTAATTGAATCAAGCTCACCCATACTATTTAGAATAGTCTTAAAGTTAACTGTCTATTATCTTTAATCACATTTACAAAATACCTTCATTGTCAGCACAGAGCCTGATGTGGGGCTTAATCTCAAGAATCGTGACATCATGACCTGAGCAGATATCAAAAGTCAGCTGCTTAAGTGACTGAGCCACCCAGGCGCCCAATGACCTTTCTTGTTTTAATCCTTGCTCAGGCACTTACTAACTCAAGCACCAAGGAACTTAATAAAAGATTCTAGCAACAATTTTCAAACATTTAAAATGGAATAGTAACCTCTATCTGACATAGTATAGAGATGAACACTATACATTATTGATTATGGTATCAGGTGTATAGTAGATTTTTAATAAAGATTAATTTTCTGTTCTCTATGCTTCTCAAAAGTAAAAAACAGAGTCTGTGAAACTTTTTGTGGCTACTTCCAGAATTAAAAAATTAGTTATGGACATTTAATTAGAACCTACAACATAATATTGCAATTATTTGTTTACTTCTGTCCTCTGATCAGTCTGAAAAGATGTAGAGTTCCAAAGCCATTTAGCATCTTAGTTCCTCCTCTTTCTGGTCTACCTTTAGTATGTATGAATTCTAAAATTTTTTTAAGTGTTTATTTATTTTTGAGAGAGAAAGAGGCACAGAGCACGAGAGGGAGGAGGGGCAGAGAGAGAAGGAGACACAGAATCTGAAGCAGGCTCCAGGTTCTGAGCTGTCAGCACAGGCCCCAGTGCAGGGCTCAGACTCACAAACTACAAGATTATGACCTGAGCCAAAGTCAGACACTCAACCAAGTCACCTAGACGCCCCAGTAAGTATGAATTCTGATGGCTAGGGACTACGTCTCTTATACTTCTTTTTTAGTGTTACTATTAAAACATAATATTAAAACATATTCATAGCAATAATAGTGCAGTATTTTTCATGATGACAATGATGATGATGATGATGATGATGATGATGATGATGATTCGCTACAGGGTGACAAATATGATCGAGTGCAACATATTTGCCAGACACTGGAAATACAAATCAACAGGGACTACAAACAGAAAAGAGTCTAAGAGCAAGACAAATATTAAACATATAAACTAAGGCATGACTAGTTAAAATAATTTTAAAAATCTAACATTTCTTGAGTATATGTTATGTTCTCAGCACAATTTTAAGCACTTTAAACTATATTAACTCAATAAAGAAGATGTCTGAAGTACTATGTTTAAAGAAAGATGAGTGGAGGCATAAAAAACTTCAGACTACATTAAAAAAAAGCAGATATTCTTCTAACTTATTCAGAATCATGATTTTTAAATTCTATTTGAAAATTCTGTAAAGGGTAGTTTATGGTTCAATCAGAAACAGCTAAATTATTGTACAGTTTCTAAAAATTAAACAAAGTTGAACCTGTCCAACCTATCTCTGAACTCTTAGAGTTAAATGTTTAATTAATGATGGAAAAAAAATTGTAAAGTAAAGGATATTTATAGAAAGCTGTTTTTTGGCAGTATAACTAAAGTCTAACCTCAGTGCTTTTGTTGAACATGGCAATCGAGGGCAGAGTCTTGCTGCCACGTTGGAACTTGGTAGGATATGGGATAAATCAAGTAAACCCTATGTACAGTGATTAAAATGAGATCCATTTACTGGTATATGTTTCCTGGCTTCTGCCACTGCCAGGATAATTGCCACTGCCAAGGCTTTATGTTCAATGAACTCAGCCAGTCCAAAAAGTCACGTGATAATACTGCATGGTGCCAAACGAAGGGGAAAGTTGCTGGGGAGCCTAGAAGGAGGGAAAGCTCATACAAATGAGCTTTTTGGCAAGATACAATCCCCTTTGGAAGGACCCCTACCTTTCAAAGAGCATACTGCATTTTGCTAGGAACAAATCTCAACTGTGTTCCTTTACAGAAATCCCAGTAAGCTTTACCATCACTGATAATAGCTCTAATGGTGGCAAGAACTGCACTGTGAATGCCTACTCTCTCTACCCTGAGTTTGGAAGATGATCACTTATTCTCAAAACACCTTTTCTCGCTATTTTTCTCTTCAAATGAAAACTTTCCAAATGCTCTATGTTGCAATAGCTGACTATTCCTTTAATTTTTCTCTCACCTCAAAGTTAGAATTCATAAAGAGTATACAAAATAAGAGTGTATAATAAATAACAATAGACAGATAAAATAAAGACTTTTGTAATGGTGTTTAAGTTTATTTTAGGATGTATACTTCTTTTTGTCTCTTGTGTGTAGATGATCTGTTCTCTTGATTTTAATCCAAGGCACCTATGGGCATTCTATTTACCTTGTACCTTCCCGTAAAAATGAACACAATAGTCTTTTATCTCCTTATTCCAACTTTCCCAGAATAGATAAAATTTTTTATTCCTCGAATACTTTGGCATGTTATTATGTATTGCTGTGCATGTCTTGAGACCATGAGAATATGGTTCCTACAGACACTGTTAAATATCTTTCATTTATTCAGTGGGTAAAAGAGAATGAGAGTTGAGATTGAGTAAAGTACACATTGCAGTGACAAAATTGTTCATGGTTTATCCTGGATACATGAGCACTGAATCCTGTGTATAATTTTTATAAATGGTTGTGATTCCATTTAATCTTCTTATTAAAATATGTTTTGGAATTATAAATAGTTATGGAAGGCCACATATTAAAAACACAACTATCTCTAGAATAGTAATGTTTAGATTTTACTATCTAAGAAATAAATGTTTAGATTTTAAGTTCACACAAACATAAATTAAAAACTATTAAATGGCTCTTTCTATGTTTAATTGTAGAAATGCAGCCTAGAACTGTTCTCTGTGTGTGTTATAGAGGGTGGTATGCTTTTCTCTTTTATATTGTTTAGAGAAATTGTGTTTACTCAAGAGAAAAAAAAAGATGAAATCTATGGATACTAAGATTGGTTGTATAAAACTTCATCTCTAAAATCAATTCTACTTAATATTTTATACTATTACAAGGAGAATTTATAAAAATTTATAAACCACTTATTAGAAACATCATTTTTCCAAAAAAAAAACGTAGCTCCTCTGTGCTTCTTTGCTGCTCTATATTCAACTCTCTTCCCTTTATCATCACCATCCCATAATCAACATTTGACCATAAAGTGATGAGGCTTTCTAGGATCTATGGAAGTTTTAATTAAAATTCTTCAACTAATATATTTAGTGGTTTTAAAATTTAAGGATAAAGTGGTTCAACCTAGTTGAGTGTAGTTATCTTACTAACATATTAAGAACAAAGACCCAAGCGAGATTCACCCCAGCTTTCTAAGTAATTCCCCCTTTGATTCCCGAGTGAAGAAATGGATTGAATCTGTGAGGGATTTTTTCCCCCTGATTCACTCTGTCTCCCACACTCCCCTCCCACAGGGGTCTGTGTCCACCCTACACTTAAATTACTATCCCTTTCCTCTGTCTTTGTATATAAACCATTGTTTGAGAGATCCTGGAAACACTATGTTCATATAGAAAAACGTTTCTCCAGTGTTTTGTTTTTATCCTTGATTGTTGAAATTCCTGAGGTGCTCTCTCTTATTGTTAGTTAGCCTTTGCAGTTAACCATGTTTGTACTATTTTATTGATTATTTCCTGATATTGGTTTGAATAAATGTGCTTACCAGGAACAAATAATTCTTCTATTCTCTGACTTTATTACCCTACTACTCTATATCTTGAATATGGAAGATTCTTCTTTCTTTACTTAAATAGCTTGCTCTCTGTTTTACCAATCATATCTTCTTACTTTCCTTGAGCTGATGCTGAGACACCAAAACACAATTTTTGTTTTGTTTTGTTTAGTTTTTCCTACATATTTATTTATTTATTTTTTAAATAGTTTATTGTCAAGTTGGTTTCCATACAACACCCAGTGCTCTTCTCCACAAGTGCCCTCCTCTATCACCACCACCTCTTTCCCCCCCCTTCCCCTTTCTCTTCAACCCTCAGTTCATTTTCAGCATTCAATAGTCTTTCAAGTTTTGCATCCCTCTCTCTCCCCAACTCTCTTTTCCTCTTCCCCTTCCCCTGGCCCTCCATTAGGTTTCTCCTGTTCTCCTGTTAGACTTATGAGTGCAAAAATATGGTATCTGTCCTTCTCTGCCTGACTTATTTTGCTTAGCATGACACCCTCAAGGTCCATCCATTTTCCTACAAATGGCCATATTTCATTCTTTCTCATTACCATGTAGTACTCCATTGTGTATATATACCACATCTTCTTGATCCACTCATCAGGTGATGGACATTTTGACAAAGCAGGAAAGAGTATCCAATGGAAAAAAGACTGCCTCTTTAGCAGGTGGTGCTGGGAGTACTGGACAGCAACATGCAGAAAAATGAAACTAGACCACTTTCTTACACCATACACAAAAATTAACTCAAAATGGCTGAAGGACTTGAATGTGAGACAGGAAACCATCAAAACCCTCAAGGAGAAAGTAAGAAAAATCCTCCTAGACCTCCACCGCACCAATTTCCTACTC
>NC_043704.1:114708975-114755879 GCF_006229205.1 Suricata suricatta
TAGAATTCATCAGTAAATAGCCTCATCACATTTTTAATTTCAGACATAAAAGCTCTGATTATCATGCTGTGGATTTCCTATCTCTCTGATTTAATCTCATACCAGGTTCTCCTGTGCTCTTGGCAGTCAGTGGCCACCTGTCTACCCCCTAGGAAACACTAAGCATGGAGCATCCCTAGAGTTTCTTCATGCTCTTCTTCCTGCTTGGCCCCACCTTAGCCATTTCAACCCATGACTGTCTCCTTATCATCATTCAGAAATCACTTCATTTCTGCATCCCAGAGATATCTAAATGATTCATTCTAAAGTAGGCACCCTTCCCTCAACCTAATTGCTCTCTATGCTGAACAGTAATACCCAGTTTTGTTGCCTTTATAGCTTGTATCACCAGATCTTTCTTTATCCATTTACTTATATCGCCTGTCTCCTCTTCTAGAATATAAGCTCTATGAGAGTCCAGCATACATTCTTGCTATTCTCTCTATCCCCACATGACACAGAGGAGATTCATAAAAGGAATGAGAGGTTAGTATGTAGCCTGATTAGATCAGAGAAATTACATTAAGAAACTATATATTATGGCTATAGTTATGATTATGATTACTATCCTAATGATTATGAGTACTATCCTAATTCAGTACTAATAAAACTTACTCTGTAGCTGACATTAAATAATCCACAACATGTTTAAAATTATGTGCATATGTCATAAAATTATTTAAAGAGAACTAGAAATCTGTGTTAGCTAATAAATGACCATAGCTTATAATGCCATTTTGTAGTCTCCTTAGAACTGATGGAACCAAAAGGAGGGGAAAGGTGGAGGGCAGGTGAGGCCCTGCTGAGTGGAAAGCCAGACAGAGGGTTCTCCTGATGCATGGGACAGGGTGGGAGAGGGCCTTCCCTTAAGATTTGCTCACTGCCTAGAGATTAGTTTGCCTTATGTTCATCCATCTGGGATGTGACAGCTAATTCATTTTCTCTTTTAAAGAAATTATAGTTCTGGCACAGGTCTTAATGCTTTGCTCCTAAATCTTCCATTTTCAGCCTTGTTCAATGTCAATTTTTCCATCCATTGTGAAAAAATACAGGAGATATTTTCAAACCTAGCTTACTTGGAACCTTCATTTATAAGATGCAATATAGGCCATATAATTCTATCCAGGTCTCTGGTTCATTTTTTCAAGGGGGTGAGAGAGGCAACTAGGGTAATTTGTGTTAGATAACAAGCATCTGTTCCTCGTGGAATTTTGGAGAGTAGAAGTCTAGTGATCCTTTCCTGATAAGCAACTAAAATAAGAGTTCATGGTAGACTTTTCCCCCTTTGTGGCAGAATGCCATAAGCATTCTTCAGTGGGATTCAGATCATTAAGTGCATCTTGGAAAATCTTTTATCAGCAGGATTGGGGGAATATGGTTCATCTGAAACTCACATAAGGTTTCAATAAAAATAATTTTGGTAGTATATTTAATAAGCCAGATTATTTTATACTAGAATCTGGAAAAATGGTCCCAAAGCTCCCACATATACTGTCTTTACCCTCATGATGGATAGAGAATGTTATGTATTTTATATTACTGTATTTACAATTTTCTTCTATTTTACGTTCTATAAAATGAGTATATAATTATGCAGTTCATCCCCCTTTAAACTTCTTCTTTTATGCTATCCCTGATTCTAACCACATTTTTTGGTCATGGAAATTTTTTAAATTCTTCTAGTGTATCTAACAATATGTATATCTCTCATCTGGAAGAAAGGTAAAAGACACATCTGTTTGCAAATTTTAGTTAAAATATATTACATCTTCAGGCTATTTTTCTGCCCCAAATTTACCTCCTACACCACATTAATACCTAGACAGTTACCACTGCCATCCCCAGCTGAGGACACAATGAATATAAAGAATATAGAGTTATACATAAAAGCTACCTAGAGGACAAGGGCTAGTTTCTGAGGCAAGCTTGGTATGATGAACATCACTCTGAACACAAGTTGTTTTCTGCAAAATGGTTTTTATGAGTTTTTCTTTACTGCAGCAGATGTCTTGATGGACAAGATGGTAAGATAATGTCCAATACCTTCCAAATAAACCTAGAGAAGATAAGCCTTCTGGAACACTTATTACCACTGAAGACACTTCAATCTCAAAGTCTTTGCCTTGTAAAGATCAAGGCTCCAACTTATGGCTTATTATCTTTTATCCTTCAAGATTTCTGAGAGGCAAGACTTAACAAATTTTAACGGCAGGATGACTAGGTGGCACTTTTATATTGGACAGCCATGGCTTTTTTAATAATAAATGAATTTTAAACATTATTTTTTAGTCAATTGAGCAATGGTGATACCATTCTATTGCAATTGTTTCAATGTTTTGAATTTCTGCAAAACTCAGAAAATGATTTACAATAAAAATCACCCTCATAACAAAAGTTTTCATATTAAATGCCTAAAATGGTGAAAAATCACTGTCTAAAATCAAAAGTCACCTAATTCATTAAGGTGCCTTCATCAGTCTGGATTTACTTAAATTCTTCGCATTTCATGTGGGCATTGATATGACTATAGTTTTTGCTTCAAAATACTGATGTTTTCCATTCTTTTCACAGTTACTCTGCGTGCGCGTGCGTGCGTGTGCGTGTGCGTGTGCGTGTGCGTGTGTGTGTGTGTGTGTGATTGCGTTAATCTCCCACTGATCTCAAGCCTTAGGGAAGAGGAAGAAAAAATACTTGTCTTTAATAATCTATTATTGTGAGACTTTTAAAAACATGCATATATAAAAGCAGAGCAAGTAAAAGGAGACATAATGGCTTTCATTTTCCAGGTCTCTTTCTGCTTCTCATTGTTTTTTGTTTTTGTTTTCCTTGTTTGTTTTTTTTAAATGAACGTATGCAACATTTACTTTTTAGTTTCATATGATTCTGCTAAATTTATGAAACTATCAGATTATTCTATTATAGGATTGATTACTAAGGAAAAAATTCCTTTTATCATTTTCCAAAATAATGAAATTTTGCAGCTACTAGCTTATAAAAACTCTTTCATTTTCATTTATTGTTGAAGTTTCCTGAATAATAATAATAAAGGAAATTCCCTTTTCTTCTCCATTTACAAATAATTCCCATTACCTACTCCTTTCCTTGCTTCATGATCGTGCTTATTTCTTTAAATTGTAAATGGTTAGGTTTTTTCATCAGGTTGTTTTCTCAAGCTATTATAATTTTACTAAAAAAAAATTAAAGGAGTGTTTTAGAAACCATCCTTACTGGGGCATCTGAGTGGCTCAGTTGGTTAAGTTTCCGACTTTGGCTCAGGTCATGATCTCACGTATATGAGTTCAAGCCCTACATTGGGGTCTGTGCTGACAGCTCAGAGCCTAGAGCCTGCTTCAGATTCTGTTTCTCTCTCTGCCCCTCCCTACCTTCATGTTCCCTCTCTCTCTTCCTCTGAAAATAAATAAATAAACATTAAAAAAAGAAATCATCATTATTATTATGTCTAATAATTGCTTTAAATTTTACAATGAAAAAGTAGTCTATAGGTCACCTTCTCTGAAACTGTCAGGCCTCTCCTCCCTGGGATACATATGCATCGCTCATTGCTTCTCTCAAATGCTGAATAAATACACCTACTGTAGCACTCACCTGCTGCCACTGCTGGTTCATTTTCACATCTGCCTTCCCCGTAAGTCTGACTTCTGAGTGATACGGGTCTTGTTTATTTAATATATTTACATGTTAGTACCTAAGCAATGCCTCACATATATTAGACAATAATTAAATAGTTGTTAAAATAAGTGTTTTGATTTCCATATTTTCATGTTTTTCTGATTTTGAAATAATATACCTTACTGTAGATAATTTGAAAATTAGCAAAAAATACCCAAAAAATCATTACTTTTAACCCTATCACCCTAAAATAGCCACTGCGGTACTTACATCCTAAATTGTCCTTATTGAATTTGATATGTGGTTTAGGATGAATAAACAAGAGCTTCTACAACCCCCAAAGGGTCCCCTTTTCTGTCCTTGACTGCACTGTATTTCACAATTTACTTAACAGACTATGTATTTTTGAAGTTTCTCTTATCCACTGGCTCTTTTGAGTTATTTAGACTCAATTTTGTCTGCCTTTATTTTTATCTATCTATTTTCATAAAAATAAATATCAATTGACCTCCTGCTATGATTTGGGTACTACCTAGACCTGAAAAAATAATACTGAGAAAACATACAGATCTTTGTTTTCATTGATCTTATAGAGCAGATGGTAACAGATAAAAAAAAAGATTAACATTTTGATTTTTTAAATGTGAGTCCTTTTTTAGGTGGGTGAAGTAAAAGATAACATGGATAATGTGCAATGCTCATACTCTAGACATTCAGCAATTTTCTGTGCTTGAACATATGCCAAGGTGACTACTCTAAACCACAGATTTTCTTTAAAAATGTTTTTTTTAATGTTTTATTTATATTTGACACAGAGAGAGAGACAGAGCATGAGAGGGGCAGGGGCAGAGAGAGGAGGAGACACGGAACCGGAAGCAGGCTCCAGGCTCCGAGCTAGCTGTCAGCACAGAGCCTGACACGGGGCTCGAACCCACGAACGTGAGATCTGACCTGAGCCGAAGTCGGAGGCTTAACCGACTGAGCCACCCAGGCGCCCCATCCATAGATTTTCAATGTGAATGAAACAGCTTTCTGTTGGAAAAAGATGTCATCCAGGACTTCTATAACTAGAGAGGAGAAGTCAGTGGCTGGCATCAAAATTTCAAAGGACAGGCTGACTTTCTTATTAAGGGCTAAATGCAGCTGGTGATTTCAAGTTGAAGCCAATGCTCATTGACCAATCCAAAAATCTTAGGGTATTTAAAAATTAAGTCAAATCTCCTCTGCCTTTCTCTATAAACGGACCATCAAAGCCTGAATGATAGCACATTCGTTTATTACCTGGTCTACATGGTGAGAGATCTATTGCTCAGAGAAAAATTTTATATTTCTTTCAAAATATTACTGCTCATTGACAATGCATCTGGTCACCAAGAGCTCTGATGGAGATATACAATGAGATGAGTGTTGTTTCCATGCCTGCCAACACAAGATCCATTCCACAGACCATGAATCATGGAATGATTTCTACTTTCATGTTTTAGTATTTAAAAATAAATTTTGTAAGGCTATAACTGCCTCAGATAGTGATTCCTCTGATGGATCTGGCAGAGTAAATGGAGAACTGTCTGGAAAGGATTCACCATTTTTAATTCATGGGAAGGGGTCAAATATAAGCATGAACAAGAGTGTGAAAGATTTTAATGGAGAAAGTAACTGCAGATGTTGTAAAAGTAGCAAGAGAACTACAATTAGAAGTGGAGCCTAAAGATGGGACTGAATTGCTGCAACCTCATGATCAAACTTTAACAGATGAGGAGTTGCTATTTATGGATGAACAAAGAGAGTGCCTTCCTGAAATGGAATCTACCCCTAGTGAAGATGCAATTAAGATTGTTGAAATGAATACAAAAGATTTAGAATATTACATAAACATAGTCGATAATGCAGTAGCAAGTTTGAGAGGATTGACTCCAATACTGAAAGAAATTCTACGATGAGTAAATTGCTGTCACATATAGTCACATGCTATAGGGAAACTGTTCATTAAAGATTCAGTGGTTGGGCAAAATTAATTTTTGTCTAATTTGAAGACAACAGCCACGGTCACCCCAACCTTTAGCAGCCAGCACCCTGACCAGTCAACAGACATCAACATCAAGGCAAGACCCTCCACCAGCCAAAAAATTACAACTTGCTGAAAGCTCAGATGATGGTTAGCATTTTTTATCAGTAAAGTATTTTTAATCAAGGTATGCACATTTTTTAGACATAATCCTATTGCATACTTAATAGATTATGGTATAGTGTAAATGTAACTTTTATATGCACTGGGATACCAAAAAAATAAATTGCCTTGCTTTATTGGCATATTCACTTTTTTGCAGTAGTCTGGCACTGAACCTGCAGTATCTCTGAAGTGTGCTTATACTACCAAACAGCTTTCCAAATTTACACCCACTAGCGATGTGTGAGAGTTCTAGTTGCTCCAATTCACTACCACCATTTGCTATGGTCAACTTTTAATGTAGTACAGTAATAATTTAGAGAGATAATACTGGAATTTAAATCTATAATAAGGAATACACCTCTATTAATAGTATTATTATATATTTAAGCTTAGATATTTAATTTTAGTTGATATGTACTTCCCTCCTCCCACCCTAGTTTGGCATGCACACAAACACAAACCCAAGCAAACACACCAACAGCTGAAATAACAACAAGAGCTCCATTTGCTAGTTCCAGAAGAACGCTGTGATTTCCTAGTGTGCTTTGGAAAAAAAATGCCATGCATTTGTATGCTTAGAGAAATTTAGAAAAACAGTGAAGCATCCTATTATCTTTAAGAGGATCATTTTAAAACCCCAGAAACCATCTCTAGTCCGTGCGTTCAAAGACAGCTCAAAGTGCAGTGGGATGTGCAGAAAACGTTCATTAGTCAGGCACACCGCGAGTTAAGACCTTACTTCTAGGAATCATTTCTAATCATTCGTAATTAGAGTAATGCTTTTGAAAATGTTTGCATTACTAACCATGAGGAGTTGAAACTCTCTCTTCTGGGAAAGTGAGCAGATGGTGTCACTTCATTTACTTTTTCCCTTTCGGCGGGGAGGACTAAGGGATTTAACTTGTCCTTTCCGTCTCTCCTGCCTGAGGTTTGGATAGTTGTCTAGTCTGTGGTCATAGCTCTTGGCTCAGCTATTTCTTGTCCGGTTCCTTTTGTTTGATATCACTTTGATCTTCGCCCAATATCAGCGATGCCTTGCTTGGATGACTCTCTCGCTCTAGCTCTTACTCTTTTCCTTGGCAGGAGTATTCTTTTCTTTTGGTTGTAAGAATCTGGCCAGTAATGAGGTGGTAAGCTCCTGTCGAAGCAGCAGGAGTTGTCAGTGCTCCTTTCTTTCATTAACTTTCTTGGGCTGTAGCCACAACAGCAAGACTTCAGGGACTGAGAATTTAACCTTCTCCAGCACTGATCATTTTTCCACATGGATTCACATGGCCCCATAGCCCCTTGGCCCCTTTCACCACCTCCTTCCCTCCACCCTGCTTTTTATAGATTATCCTGAACTTTCTGTCCAATGCTCTCCAGGGCCACCATGAAATAATATGCTTGAAGTATTTCTTTTTTTTTTTTTCTGTTAACTACCTTTTATTCATTGTTGTTAAATGAAGAGCACATTCATATAGCTTGAACAAAAGGTGCTGAAATTTCAGATAACAGCTGTGGCAAATTATCTTTTTTCTTATGAAATAGGCAAGTAATTGGTAACCACACTTTGTAGCATAATGTCATGTATTTTAATCCTAGTAGAAGAATGAAAATCCTGTGCTTAATAGTAATGATTATATATTATGATATACAATGTATATGTGTATATGTATATAAAAATAATATATATACATGTGTGTATATGGTATAATTAGAAAAATCCTTATCCCTTGAATTAGTGGCCACTTACTTAAATAATCATATCATCTCTTCCCACTTGATTCTAAAAGGAACAATATACTCACTGGAAACTTTGACCAGCTTAATAATGATAGTAATAATATAATACCAGTAATACCAGTAATGATAGTGATGGCAATAAAACTATCATGTTTAGATGCATATTATATGCCAGATACAAAGCCATACATTATTTCTTTAGTGTGTGTGTGTGTATGCGCAAAATTTGTAATTCTCAGTTAAAACTTGTATGACAGTTATGATCATGTCCAGTGTATAGATAAAGGGAATGACCCACAGAGAAGTTTCTTTCCCAAAGTTAGACTTACTCTGAATGGTTGCTCTCTTCCCTCACTTCCCACAACCCCCTCCCCCAGTCAATTTGCTATTCTCTCAGATTTAGTGTCACACATACAGCAATATTCATTTACCATCTCCCATATGAGTTGTAAAAGCATTTCCTAAGAATAGATGGACATAACCTATTCTTGGACCTATCATTATAAGCCATACAATGTTTGCTTGGTATTTCAAGCTTATTTTGCAATGATTTCTGCATACTAATAGAAGATCCAAACTTTCTGGTGTTTTGTCTTATTATAGACTGATAGATGTATTTATAATAACTTATGAGTTATACTTCTGTGTTTGTAGGATTAAAGGATACAGAACTAAAAGCACGTTGACTAGTTTAAATTTGTATTATTTCTATTAATTTCCAGTTTGCCATTAGGGACTATGATAATATTCCATTCTTTAGATCTATATTGACACAAAATTAATGTCAATACAGAAAAATGTCCATATTGGGTACTACATTCTTGATATGTGCCATTATATACTCTACTACATTATATTCTTTATTATATTTATTATAGTTTCTCATTTACTGGTCTGGCAGTTTCTCTAATGTTCCTTCAATTTTCTACATGCACCTCTCTTATACTCATATTTGCTGATGGATATATTTCTACCATCCTTCATCACTAGAAGCCATAGACTTTTAGTTAGCCTGGGAAATTTTTTTTTAAAAAGCAACATCCTCAACCCAGTACTCTTTATCTCTAAATATTTGACAGCATAAGCAAAATGCCAGTCTCAGTCAATTCAGCTTCATCAGATAGTCTATTAACAGCTTAGGCACTGTGGAAATTAACCTTCAAGTCCAGAAAATGAGTTCAGGAAAGAATGCAGAGAGAGTTTCAGAGTATAAAGACATAAAAATTGTAAAGCAAAGATAGAAATTGTACTTTAAATATTTCTCCTTCACTGACGGAGATGTTTCTTGTAAGGAGATGTAAGGTGTTAAAATATTTCATTTATTTCAGTTCAATAAGATATCAACTAAACAAAAGCAAAAGAAACAATTCAGAGTATTTCTAAAAACTACATGCAAATGACCCCTAGTTTAAAATCAAAATGCTCTTGCCAGAATTATAATTTTTCAGTGGTTAATACCTTTAACTCATCTCCCCAGAGTAACTGAATCTGGTGCAAGCACTGGGGCTCAAGGAAATAAGACCGCCAGGCCCAGCAGAAAGAGACTTGGACTGAGCGAGAGAACTTGGCCTAGTCCTTGACCTCCCACTCTGCCCTTAACATCTACAGGTGACCTTGAGTAAGTACCTCACCCTTATGGTCCTTCCTTTTCTAACAATAAGGGATTTGGGGGAAATAAACTGTTATGTCCTTTTAAATTCCAGACCTTTATTATTATTTTTCATCTCAAGACAGATTTACTAAAACTGTTTGAGTAAATTAGGCTTCATATTATTCTCTATGGGAGAGGAGCAGGAACCTGAAAGAAATTGCCTAAATTATTAGAAACAATGACTACTTCTTCATTCTAGGTAGAGCTCATTGAAGGTGACTGGTTTTGTGATCATGACAGTTCCCAGTTTAAAGCCCACTGGTGGTCCCTATTATTTCTTAAGATAAAGATGAAACTCTTAACCCAGGGCCTGCATGGCCCCCTGCTGTTGGGCCCCTACGTTAGCTGAGGTAGGTCACACGTGTTATGGTTCAACACAATGGATGTATGTTTCTTGTTTAGCTAATAGTTCGCTGAGGGATTCTTGTTGGGGGGCTACTTTCCTAACAGTACTCAGGAACCTAGGTTCTTCCCATCATGTGGCTTTGCCTCCTCCAGGGACTTACAATTTTTTATATTTATCTGACAAAGGGAAAGAGGAGAGGACCTTGGCTCAAAAGTGACGCTCATTATTTGTGCTCGCATGCTATTAGTGGGAAAGAGTCACATGACAACATCTAAATGCAAGGATAAAATACTGGGAAATACAGTGTTGGTGAACATCCAGGAAGAAGACAGACAGAACTTGGGCACACAGGGAGCAGAGCTTTCTTTCAGTTCCTAGAATGCCTAAACTCCTTTTCACCTCCGGGCCTTCACTGAGAATCTTCTCCCTGTTCACCTGCCTCCAATTTTCCCTTCTGGTCTAGGTTGTGGTGACTTCCTCTCTGGGCTCACATGAGATTTTATTTCTATTTAATCTTCACTTTTTTATAATACTCGATGCAGTTTGTTTCACTTAATTGTATGTTTTCTCTGTTAGATTCTACACTCCTTGAAGGTAGAGACCATTCTTTCTCCCTGTTTGGTTCAGGCACGATGGAAACAGAGGGTGAGCTTAGGAGAGGCAGAGGAAAAGAAAAAGATACAGCATGTGAGAACTGGAGAAAATATAGTACGAAGGTAGGCTACAGGGTCCAACGTCTTGCGGGTTTTTTCCCTTCACTTGAATAGACCAGTTAACCTGACATGGTATTGTCAGAGAGAAAAAAACGTCCATTGTTCTTTGTGGTGATAAACGTGGATGTGGTATTACAATATTGTGGTGCATTAGTACAGAAGATAACAACTTCTCCAGGACGACAAGGAAACGCTAATTCTAAAGGAAAGGGGCTGCGTCTGAAAATATCTCCATGCCCCGTCCTGTCTCGCATCTCAGCAGTGTCCTTTTCAGCACCACCAAACGCGGTCTCTTAAAGGTCTCGCGCACTCTTAAAGAATTCACAGCGCTTCTCTAATCATCTCCTTTGAATGGTAACTTTCTCCTTCTCACTGTGAGATTCTCAGGCTGAGAGGTGAGAGGCTGCAGAAGAATGGACCAACTATCAGAATCATTATGGTTTGCTTTTGAGCGTATTATGTGGAGATTTGAAAACACAAGCAGCTGAACTACCCTCAAACTACTGCGAACCTGTCTCCTTAAAATATCTAAGAGCCAGAGAGTTACAATGGTTCCAAATTTTACATTTACAAATATATGTGTAAAATTCTCTTTTGGTTTCCCAAGGATATGTATTGATAGAAATTTCTATATGGTGAAGCAGGTATGTACTTTTCCAGAGACAAATATGTAGAGAATTTAGCAATGTGGCAAGCAGTATTTCTGACGCCCAAATTGTAACTGATTAGGAACCACACATAGAGGTAAGAAAATAAATAAAACTCTACATTGATACTTTTACTCTCATGTCATGAATGCAAGTCAAATCATCTAAAACTATGGAATGTATAAATTAGACTAGTCGGCTAAACAGACATCTGAAAGAAAGAAAACATACAATCATTTAAAAGTAATTTGGGAAATGTTTTGTTTAGGATATGAAATTAAATTATTTTATACATCTGAAATTAAATGATTTCATATGATGTGTCTTTTGGCTTCAACTCACAGAAGTAGTTGAGACACAAATCCCAGAAAAAATACTGAAATATGAAAAATGTTTAAAATGTAAATGCAGACTTCATGAGTCACCGAAGGTTTCCGTATCAGTGTGGAAAGCTGCCAAACAGATCGGGGCAGCAGCCTTCTTTGGTACCCCGCCTACAAAGGAGTCAATGCGTGGCTCAGCATGGATTAAAAATTTAATGAAAAACATTAGCTGAATTTCTTATACACATCAGAGAGCTGGATTTTGCTTGTTAGCCAATCTGAAAAATGTTTCTCATTTAATAGGGAGTAAGACTATTTATGTTTATTGAAAATAACAATATGTTCAATTATAGTCATCCTATATTGTTTTATAAAAAGTTATGTAGGCACATATACATATATATGCATTATTGTAAACATAAATATAAATATACAAAAAATCAGTTAAAACATACCAGCTTATCAGCACTGAAATTATAAAGAATATAAGTAGCTGTAGCATTTAAGTACCCAGATAATATTTTAGAGTCTATTAACCTCAGAATTCTCATTGTTTGTAGGTAATCAAAACTTGACCTCCATTTATTGACTTGTCAATCCAGCTAGATTCAGATGTTCAGTTCCTGTCTTAATCTTCTATTACTTGTCTATCTTGGATCCAAAGATGAGGAAGATGAGCATTTCCATTTTTAAGAAAATTACTCCAACTTTTAGAATTATTCCATACTTTATTTTTTTATATGGAAAGCCTAAATTGTCTCTAATTTTTATTTTGCGGCTGAGAAAAGTAAGGCTTGAGAAACTGAAGCTGAGATAAAATGAATACTTTCTCTGAGAACTAGGATTTTCTGATGATTTTTAAAGGCTGTTTTCCTAAGGTATCTTCATTATTTGGATTTAGTTTGAAACAAAATGTTAACCCCTATGAAAGAAAAGAATAATCTTACATTTTTAGGCTGGTTTACTTTCAGCCATTTAATCTGTCAGCATGTAGACAGTTGTTTCAGATATTTAGCTACTTTGATAAGGTATTATTTACATTTCTCTTGAATGACAAAAATAAAAACATAGTATACAGTGATATTTTAATGAGAGTAATGTCATATCAAAGAGTCTAAAAAGAAAAAAAGAGGAAGCTCTTTCATACTTAACATAAAGGAAACTAATTCTACTTTGCTCTTGCACCTGCTTAAAGGAATTTATTGGAAGAAATGGAATTGGAGATATTTGCCTTTTTTATTAAAATCAGCTTAATAGTTCTTAGCACCACCTGTCACCACATTGTATAATCCATCTGCGGGCACTAGATTCTCTCCAGGTGTTTAACTTTCTGTTGTCTTGAGGTTCATGACTTTTTTTGTTGTTACAGTCAAGTGAATTATAAGTCACAGAATTTGCCTATGGCAAATGCACAGATGTACGTAGTTTAAAAACATTTTAGTGAATAAAGAAAAACAATTAATATTGGTTCTGATGATTCTACTCTTAGATTTAAATAGCAAGCTAATATGCTATACCTGAGGACAGGCAATAAGTAGGTAGAAAGTTACTGATGTAAACCAACTCTATCTCACTAATCTTAGAAGTTCCCCAATGAGTTTATTTTAAGTATCTTATTCTTATGGGCTTTTTGTTCTGGAATTGTCTACTGTTTTCATGCAAGGATAGTATCATGCAACTTCAAATTAATTACACAATTATACCAAAGCATAAGATAAACAATCTGTTGGTTTCATCTATTATTTGACAGAGACAGCACAATTCAGTGTACAGAGACTATTTTCAGAAAATAATCTATTGCATAGCCAGGCAACATATTTTTTGGTGAACTTTAGCCAGGTTAAAACTCAAGTTGTAGTTACCTTGAACCTGGAATGTTCCTTTCTGTGAACATGAATAAGCTAAAGGTGTCAGAAGAAGCATCTCAGGGAAGTAAGGTCAGGCTCCTTATAATTATATCATCCCAGAATTCCTTAACTTGTGTTCAAGCTGCACTCCAGAGAAGAGAGTCACGAAAAGAAAGTGGATCTATGATGTAAATAGGTCATAGTAGGACATTACAATTTACTTGTCCTTTGCCAGTTCTTGGGAACTAGAATTTCTGTATATGAGACAAAACCCTTATCCTGAGTAATTGGTCTGTAGGGTTTGGGATGGATCTATCTCTACTAGATGGAGTATAAGAGGACCTCTTCTCTGCTTCTCTGAACTTGAAATTAAGTCCGGCTTTCTTTGGAGTAAAATGAAAACGGTGCTGATGAGATAAACCAACCTACAGGGGTGAACCCAGGGTTAAGATTTGGAAGGTGGTTAAGACAGAACCCTTTCAAAGTCACTTTCCCTTTGATGTGCTGCTAACCATGTGGAGTACCTTATGGAGACACCCTGAAATTTGATGGGCACTGGTATTCCTGTGTTAGGAAGATTTCACCAGCTGTCAGAGCCCCACACATCTCTAAAGGCAACTAATTGCCCTTTATAGCATTAGGACAGGGGTCATGACATCCCCCATCCTAATGGACTCAAGCACCTAACACATTAGCTAATTCCTGTGCACTTCCTTATTCTGCCACTATTATGTTTTACTGTCTTGCTGAAACTAAAGCAAATCGCAGCATTGTAGGTAAATGAGTTATGATGGCATACAAGTTATTTACTCTGATTTGCAGAAAGATATAAGAACCTTGGGGCACCTGCATGGCTCAGCTGGTGAAGCATCCAACTCCAGCTCAGGTTATGATCCCATGATCCATGAGTTCAGGCCCCACATTGGGCTCTGTGCTAACAGCTCTTAGCCTGGAGCCTGCTTCAGAGTCCTTGTCTCTCTTTCTCTCTCTCCCCCTATCCTATTCATGTTCTGGCTCTCAAAAATGAATAAATGTTAAAAAGATTTAAAAAAAAAAAGAAGGCTTAGTCTTTTCCTACGGCATAGAGACTACCTATTCTTAATTAAATAATCAGTTTTAACTTTGGTACTTTCCTTTGTCATCTAGCTTTTCTAAATAAATAAGAATATCTTAGATGGTAGAGGGAAACTTTCCTGGAAATAAATTATTAATGAAATATGGGTATTATATATATTCATTTTATAAATGAAAAATAACCACAAAAACATTTGAAAGGGATTCATGTTGATATAAGAGACCTCTGGTAGTGTTCTACCAAAAAAAAGTAGGAGTAGAAGTATTTTTAGATTAGGTGTTTAAAAATTATTTCTTTCTTTCATCCTAAATTTTACATCTCAACCAAGGAAGTAAACAGGATTTATTATATTCTACTTAATAAGATTTAGATCACAAGTTGAAGGCAGAGATTTAGCCCTCCTCCGTCCAGTCTCATTTTAGTAAAGATTTTGGGAGAGAGGAAGGTAGAAATAAGTTGTAAATTGATAAAGGGAAACCACTTATATGAAGTGACTTTAAAGGTTTTTTTTTAATTTTTTTAAATATTTTGTATTTATTTTTGATATAGAGAGAGACAGAGCATGAGAGGGGGAGGGTCAGAGAGAGAAGGAGACACAGAACCAGAAGCAGGCTCCAGGCTCTAAGCTAGCTGTTAGCACAGAGCCTGACGCGGGGCTCGAACCCACCAACATTAGATCTGACCTGAGCCAAAGTCAGAGGCTTAACCGACTGAGCCACCCAGGTGCCCCATAAAGTTTTGACTAAAAAGATCTATTTGGTACATACTGCGTCAGTGTGCCAGGCACTGTACGAGGAGTGGGGACTATAAACTATCATTTAGTCAACAATTTATATGGATCCCTTACTACAAGCCAAGTACTATTCTAGGCACTGGAGGTAAGAAGAAGAAACAAAAACTCTAGGCCTCATTGAATGCACATTCCAGTGGGAAAAGTCAGAAGACAAAAGCACACTCTACAAGTAAACTCCAAAGTTTATCAGGTGGTGATTTCTGGTGAGAAAAATAAAGCAGAATAAAAGGAACTAAGAGAACTGAAGGGTTATAATTTGTTTCACCTGAGGTATAAATTGGTACAGCCATTACAGATAACAGCAGGGAGACTCCTCAAAAAATTAAAAATAGAACCATATGATCCAGCAATACTACTTCTTGATATTTACTTGAACAAAATCAAAACACTAACCTGAAAGGTTATAGGCACACCTATGTTCACTGCAGCATTTTTTCAAAAGCCAAGATACGGAAGCAACCCATGCGTCCATCAATGGATGAAGGAATAAAGAAGATGTGGTACACACATATGTACACACACATACACATGCACATACACAATGGAATGTTATTCAGCCATAAAAAGAATGAAGTCTTGCCATTTCAGAAACACGAATGCATGCATGCATTATGTGAAGTGAAATAAGTCATGCAAAGACAAATACCATGTGATTTCACTTATACATGGAAATTAAAAAGCAAAACAAGTGAACAAAATAAAACAGAAGGACACTCATATATACAGAGAACACACTGATGGCTGCTGGGGGGAAAATAGGTGAAGAGGACTAAGAGGTACAAACTTTCAGTTATAAAATTAAAGACAGAGGATGTAATACACAGCATAGGGAATATAGTCAACAATATTGTAAAAACTATGTATGGTGGCAGACAGTAACTTGCCTTAGAAACTAAGAGCTGGTTCTTGAAAAGATAAAAAACAAAACAAAACTGATAAACCTTTAGCCAGACTCATCAATCTAAAAAAAGAGGGGCCCCAAGTAAACAAAATCAGAAGTAAATGAGGAGATATTACGAAGAATACCATGGATATACAAAGGATCATAAGAGGCTACTATAAACAATCATATGCCAACAAATTGGACAACCTACAAGAGATGGATAAATTCCTGGAAACATACAATCCTCCAAGACTTAATCATGAAGAAAAAGAAATTTTGAATACCCTGATTAGTAGCAATGAAATTGAATTTGTAATAAAAAATGAACAAACAAACAAAAACAACAACACTCAATGAGCAAAAAGTCCAGGACCAGATGATGACATGGGGGAATTCTACCAAATATTTGAAGCACTAATACCTATTCTTCTCAAATTATTCCAAACATTTGAAGAGGAAGAAATGTTTCCAAACTCATTTAACAAAGTCATCATTACTCTGATACCAAAACCAGACAAAGACACTACAAAAAAAGAGAATTATGGGCCACATCCTGGGGGCAGGGGAGGTTGTAGTTTTAAATGGGGTGGTTTCAGCAAGGTTTTGCAAAAGGAGCAGCCAGTGACAAGGCTCTGTGGTGTAAGTGCTCTGGGGCAGTTTCAAGATCAGCAGGCAGGGAGGGTGGAGTAGGGAGAGCAAGAAGGAAAGTATTAGAAGTTGAGAAGTTCTAATGGTGTGTCAGAGCATGGTGACATTATACCTATTATAAGAAGTTTAGCATTTACTCTGAGTGAAAAGACACCATCAGAAGGTTTTGAGCAGAGGGTTTAAGCTCATTTAAATTTTAAAAGGACCTCTCTGACTGAGGTAATGACAGCAGATTGCTACAGGGTGACATGGAGCCAGCTGGGTAAGAGCAGAAGCAGTTTCATGCTCCTTAAGGGTCTTGGGTCTTGTTCAGGATCCGACTATGTTCACAGATTGTAAAGGTGAGTAAGGAAGAGGAAGTAGGAGGAAAGCATGGTCTGGGAAAAGAAGCAAGCTCTCTCAGGGTCAAATGCACTCACTTCCAATTCTGCCCGTGCAGATTTAGTAGATTTTAGAGAGGCCTTCTGGGGTATGGAGACAGAAGAAGACAGAAAGAGGGTGACACATTTTATTTGAAATATTTATCTTTTAAAATTATAACTGTAATACACATTGATTATAAACAAGTTTAGAAAAGTATAAATAAAGAGTACAAGTAAAAATTTAAATTGAAATTAAAAATTTTAAAATAGAAAGAAGCTACAATTCCATCATCAAGAAATGATGACTGTTAACATTTTTCTTTATTTTATATCAGCCCTTTCTCTTTCTACCTATGTATTCATGAAGAACTAAACATATATATATATATATATATATATATATATATATATACTATATATGAGTGGATTTGTTTTATCCCCTAAAATTGTAAATTGTACCAGTTAACATTTACCCATGTCATGGAATATTTACAAAAACTATGGTATTTATAGCAGTATTTCCATTGTAGTGATGTAGCATTCATTATTTTATTATAGTCATATATTTAGAAAGATGGATTTTTTTTTTACCTTCATATTGTTAAAGGAAAGTTGTTTTGATCATCCTGGAATATAAATCTTAAGAGTCTCTAAAGATTTTCTTTTTTTTTAAACAGTTTATTGTCAAATTGGTTTCCACATAATACCCAGTGCTCTTACCCACAAGTGCCCTCCTCCATTACCATTCCCCCTCCCCCTTCCTCCTCCCCCACTTCAGCTCTCGTTCATTCTCAGAATTCAATAGTCTCTTAGCTTTCGAGTCCCACTCTCTCCCCAACTCTTTCCCTCTTCCCCTCCCCCTATTCCTCCATTAGGTTTCTCCTGTTCTCCTGTTAGACCTATGAGTGCAAACATATGGTATCTGTCCTTCTCCGCCTGACTTATTTTGCTAAGCATGACACCCTCGAGACCCAACCACCTTGCTAAAATGGCCATATTTCATTCTTTCTCATTGCCATGTAATACTCCATTGTGTATATATACCACATCTTCTTGATCCATTCATCAGGTGATGGACATTTAGGCTTCTAAAGATTTTCTTAAGATACAGTAAGCAGTAGTAGTGAAATTTTACGATCAAAAATATAATTATCCTTCATTTTCCCAGCGCATAGCATCAGACTATTCACCAGAAAAGCTATAGGTGCACACTCCTGACAGCTTTACCACAATTCCAACTAACTCTGAACAACGTAATTACATACACATATGAGTTTGGTTACTATTGATTTTTACATTTGTTTATTAGTATCATTTCTCTTTACCCCCTCTTCCTTTATTAGAATGGATATATATATTTCTCACTCATTTATAAGATCTTGTTATAAAATAAGGTTATTTGAATTGTATCATGTATACTATGAATATATTTGTCACAATTATATTTTAGTTTGCATGCTATTTTAATTTTATAGAGTCTATCTTTTTCCTTATTTTTTCCCTGCTTTAAGAATACTATTTTCCATCCTGATATTGATATCATCTAGTTTATCTATGAGCCTTTGTGTTATTTGTTGATTTTCCTTTTTTTATTCTCAAACTCATTCTCCAACTGAATTTTTTCAGGTGGAATCAAAGATGAGAATCTATGCTGACTTCTGTATTTTTAGCATGTGGCCTGTTTTCCCAACAGCACGTTTAGAAGTGTTAAACTTTCTCTCTTTAAAATGTGAAACTTTCTTTATTTCTGTAAAGATTTTACATGTACTGGGTTCTGCTTCTACTGATCTGTTTAAAATTTTTCATGTTACAGTATGTTTTGAGGAGTAGTAGGAAATGTCTCTGGTACATTTCAAGTCTTAAACATGTGATTTAGTTGGTTTGAGAAAATCAGACTAGTCAAAGAGGCATCCTTGTAGGCTGATGAATAATTTTTTTCTTAATTCTCCTTCTGTCTAAAAACAAAATGGTTGTTATTATCTATTCTGTCATTTATCATTTATTCTGAATAAACTTTCTCCCATCTGAATAAATGCTCCTCAATGCTGAAAATACTTAGCCAGATATAAAACTTCTAGGATTTTATGTTAAATCAAACCAAATCTATTTATGAATACAGTATAAAACATGCAAGATTTCTGGTAAGTTAGTACCTGTCCATGAATACACGTATAGGTGAATGAATGAATGAATGAAGGACGGAAGGAAGGATAGGGTATGGAGATACATACACAGATAAGATTTTTCATGATGAAATTACACTGGTAGATACAAAACTAAGAAATTTGAATACATAAGTTCATTTTATAGTCTGAAATGTAAACTCTAATTCAGAATTTTGGAACACTAGTCGAGAATATGGTTTGACACAGAATGACTGAAATGGCTTGAGACAAATGAATGAAAATATAAAATGATTTTCCAATTTGCATTTTTTTCTAGAAATGAGTGCAAAGACATTTGCTCTAGCAAAATATAAAGATTTTAATACCCTGATTAGCCTGACAAATGAAATGGGAAGCATATCCTGAGAGGTTCTGTTTAACCATAGTTACGTTTTCTCATATGGTATTTTGCCTCCCCTACTATTTCTCTTTCTTTCGCCACTCACTTTTTCCTCCTCCTTTTTAGATTTCCTTTCCCTTTCCTTCTATTTCATTTTAAACATCCAGCCTAATTAACTTCAACAAGAAAGGTCTAATAGCCAGTCAATCATGAAAAAGAAAAAAAGAAAGCAAGAAAAGAAACTATCAACCGATTAGTGTATCTTTCTCATTATACAGTAGATTAGATATTACTGTTTTGACTTCACAGTCTCATGAGAAAGACTTGGCTAAGAAAGACTACAACAAAACATTCATTAGTATGACATATGGCAAAAATAATGGAAGTGGGACCCAACAAACCCATTCAGGTTAAAATCTTGAAGCTGTAATTGTAAGATAATTGCGTAGTCTTATTGTCAAGCAGTTACAGCATGAGACTAATAGGATGCCAAGGGAAATGTTGATCAGTACTTGAGAGCCTTAATTTTCTCCAAATTTTATTCACCAACTTGCTCAATGAATAGGGCTCTCTTCTGAAGTTGCTATTCATGTGTGAGTTCCTGAACAGTTCTGTGCTTAAAAGTGGTGGCCAAACAGAGCTCCTGAGAGGGTGTGGAGTGGGCACTCAGATGAGAAAATGAAAGATACAGTCTTCCAAAGTTTATTCCAAGATGTAGAGAATGTTCCCAACATCTAGACTGCATTTCTGACTGTGCCAATGATGTTACTTATTATAACTGTGCTGAATAAACCATTGCATTATTCTTTTTTTTTTCCAATTTACTCTAGTTAAAAAAGTCACTTTCACGTTTGCAAGAATAATTTGTAGGATTGATCAAATGCTCAAGTTGGTGTAGATTTTCTTTTATGAGTTGCTCTATGATCACAAATACTCATATTCTGCTGCAAGATGGTTATAAACATAATAATATCTCAGGAATACTGAAATTGTAAGGATTCAGATATCTCCAATTAATCTATTTTTAATAGAAAAGTGATATATGCTGCATACCATTCTTATTTAAGTGAATTATGCACAGTTTTTCTCCCAATAACTGCTTATGTTATGAGTTTAATAATGAACTTTATTGTGCACAGAGAAAGCAAAAAGAGAGAGAGAGAGAGAGAGAGAGAGAGAGAGAGAGAGAGAAATATCTCCATCTACAATAGGCAGCCAGAATACGTTCTATTTTAAGTAGCACAATAATTTCATTAATGTCAGAAGGAACTGCTAAACTTTTGCCAGAATGAAATTAATGATTATCAGAGTTGCCAAAAACCTAAAATTCAATGGAGAATGCTTAAAATGAGTTGAAATGTCACAATAATTTAAGAAGGCTCTTAGGGTACGTTTTCAATAACTTGTTCACAAAGTTATAAGACTTGGTCATTTATTCTAGAAAGCTGATTTTATAGATAAGGATACAAAATGCACAGTGAGATCAGGGTCAAGAGGCTTTTCCAAAACCACGCATCTACTTGGCCTATCTTCCTAGCTCACAGATCTTTTTGCACAAATAACAGTTGGTATCTGGAGGTGATACCTTGAATGAGAATCCAAGTAAATTAAGATATTTATTTAAGGATGTCTGCTAGCTCTTCTTTTGTACCTTCCTCTATTTGCCATGATTCTTTCAAAACATCAAACTGATCATGAAAATCTTCTGTTCAAAGTCCTCTAACAAGAACTTCTCCGCTACAATTCAGTCAGATTAAAAGCCTGTCCTTGTAATGCCCTTGCAGAATCCTGCTACTCCCTCTGACCTCATTGCCTCCGCCCCCATCCCCAACTTACTCCGCCTTAGTTCTTCAAGTTTGTCTCAGAACTCTTTGTAGTTCCCTCCACCTGGAATATTTTTTCCTCAAACATATCTCTGTCTCTCACCCTCATGTTCCTCAAGACTGTGCCCAGGACTACTCCTCAACGTGGAAAGTGGACTCCTCCGCCCTGCATCTGTTCTAGAGATGCAGTTCTGCTCCCCTTCCCGCGGAGCTACACCTTCCACAGAGCAGAGTTCCACAAGCCCAGAGGAAACGCCCACCTGACCCTCGCTGTCCCTTTCCAGAATACCCTGTCTTTTCAACGATGCCCAGAAACTGTCATAGGTGAGGCTGCTTTGCTCGAGTCACAGCACCAGTGAGGAGTTCCCTGGTTATCTTATTTAAAATTATGCCCTCATTATTACCCAGATCTCCCTCTTTCCCTTTCATATTGTACGGGTCACTTTCCGGCCTAGAATATAGTTTATTTACTAATTGTATCTGTCTCCTCCTACTAGAATGTAAGCTCCACAAGGCAGAGGATTTGCCCACTTGTTTGCTGCTGTGACACCTTGTACCAAGTAGTGGTTGGCACACAGTATGTATTTAATGATATTTGTTTGTTGAATGAAAACATGAATGAAAGGCACAGATTGATCTTCTCTCTTCTGAATAGCTGCAAATATGACAGAAATTCATTTAGAGAGGTTATGTTGTTTTCAGTTCATCTTCTGGCCCAAGAAGCCTGTTCTAATGATTCAAACCGTTCCTCTGAAATCCACCAAGTAATGTCAAAAATATAAAAAAATCTTCAAAAAATCAGAGTTTAATTAAAATTTAAACTTTTCATAAAATTGATTATAAACAGCTTCTTTCCATGAGCTTTGGACCTGTAGTTTAGAAGTTATTTATAAGGAGAATTGTCAGTTCAAAACAACTGTACTTAATCGCTTATAAGCGAGGAGCCTGCTTGGGAGTCTCTCTCTCTCCCTCTCTCTGCTCATCTCCTGCTCTCTCTGTCTCTCAAAAAAAAAAAAAACGAAAAAACAAAAAAACTTATAACCATAAGTCCTGAATGACCTCTCCTGGGATAGTCTGAAGCATCTGTACCAAACCAGCTTCCCAAAGATGTGTGAACCGTTTTCTGGTGCAACATTTTCCCCTCTGTGCTTTCTTAATATTTTGTAATTTACTAAATATTTACTGTTATGACCTAAATAGAATACTGATTTTGGGTGCCTGGGTAGCTCAGGTGGTTAAGGATCCAACTTTGGCTCAGGTCATGATATTACCATTCTGTGCTGTCAGCACAAAGCCTTCTTGGGATCCTCTGTATGCCCTCTTCTCTCTGCCCCTCCCCTGTTCTCTTTCTCTCTCAAAAATAAATAAACATGAAAAAACATATTGATTCAAGGACAAAATATTCCCTAAAAGAGAACTCACATTTTTAATAGTTTATTTATTTATTTTGAGAGAGAGAGAAAGAAAGTGGGTAAGGGGTAGAGCTTGAGAAAGAGAGAGAGAAGGAGAGAGAGAGAATTCCAAGCAGACTCTGCACTAATGGACTCAAACCCATGAACCATGCGATCATGACCTGAGCTAAAACTAAGAGCCAGATGCTTAACAGAGTGAGCCACCCAGGCACCCAGAATTCACATTTTGTAAAAAAGAGTAATTAAACTTCTACTATTTGCCTACTGTGTTTAGTAAGACCCAGACACTGTCCTAGGTGGTGGAAAAATGAGAAATCATGGTGTCTTAGAAGCCTAAGGACATTCATATCTAGTGACCTTTTCAAGTATTAAAGCATTAGCAAAAAAAAAAAAACCCTATAATTAACAAATATATTTCAAACAACTTTTAATGTCATATTTTCATTAATATAAATGCTCCATTTTTTCAGGACAGTTTGAGCACCTGGAATAGAATTTTGAAACGTTAGGAGCCTGAGAGATTATCTAAATTCAATCTCTTCTTTTCACTAGTGAAAATTATAAGCCTCAAAGAATATAAGACAGATAAATAGTGTACATAGCATTAAAAATAAAATATTCAGGTATTCAGAGAAGGAAGGAAAAGCTCCTGTATGAGGGATTGGAGACCATTGGTGCCCAGAGAGGCTGGCAGCATGGCCAGGCCTGACACAAGCAAAGAAACAAAGGTAGGATGCTAGGATGCTAGGATATGGAAGAGTGAGTGCTCCAATTTGACTGGCACATCATAGAGAAATGGGGCATGGTTGCAAACAGATGACAATATGCCTTATAGGTTGTAGGCTTAAAATTTTGAATTTTACCCCATAAGCAATGAAGGGATATTAATGATTTTTCAGGAAAGTGATTAAGTTGTGAGCAAGAATATAATTTGTCTGGATGCCTGGGTGGCTCAGTTGGTTAAGCTTTCGACTTCAGCTCAGGTCATGATCTCACAGTTCATGGGTTCGAGCCCCATATCAGGCTCTGTGCTGACAGCTAGCTCAGAGCCTGAAGCCTGCTTTGGATTCTGTGTCTCCCTCTCTTTCTGACCCTCCCCTACTCACACTCTATCTCCCCAAAGTAAAATAAACATTAAAAAATTTTTTTAAATATAACTTGTCAGTAGTTTGGAAGGTCAGTGGGGTGGGAAGATTACTTGCTTGAGGATCACCAGTGTTATGAAATAGTTGGTGTTGTGTGTAGTCATATTAGATTGTTGGGATATATGTAGTTCAGGGAGATAAAAGCCCACTCGAACTCAAGTTTTGGGGACAGGATGGAGAAGATGGAGTAGAAAGTAGAAATGCTTTGTGGTTGGGTTTTAAGAAAACATAAGAACTACGTGTACATTTCAGCAATCTCTCTCATATAACCGTAGTACTAAGAGGATCTAACTTTGGGTATTGAATTAAAATCATAATATAAAACAATAAAATAAGATAGAAAGATGTCCATTCAATATTTCATTGTCACTTTCACTGCTTTAGAACCAGAGTGAAGTTTTCTTTGCTTTTGAAATCTCCAGAACAAATGACAAACTCCCTCTTTCTAATCATCATTGAAGGAGAGACTCACCTGCTATGATAAAAACTAAATTTAAATAAATAGGAAACTAAGATATTGTTGGAGGGTAGACATCAGTGGAAAAATTAGGCAAAACAGATATGATCTCCAGTACATGAAAATATTGATTAACAAGTAATAAAATAATTTAGAAGAAAAAAAGTAGGAATTATTTTGAACACCATTTTGTACCAGATGATCATGGGATCATCTGTAGAACAAGGAAATGAACTGCAGATCAGCTACATTGTTTGTGAAAAAGATGATGATAGAAATACTTCACAGAATACAGAATTCATAGCCCTGGGAGTCTTATTCAATTGCTTCTGACAAGAGCTATCAATTAGAATACAGCAGTATAGAACATTTTACAAATAAGTTTTATGTATCATGTTGGCAAAATGTTTTCCTTCTGAATATGTGTAATAAAATACTCTACATTTCTATGTTATGTTATTTGCTTACCTTGGGTCAGATTTCTTCTCATAAGGACAATCTTTAATGTAATAATGTAAATCGATTGGAAACATGATTTAATTAATAATTTTTTAAACAAATGCATTGCAAGATTACATTTCTTAAAAGTGTGCTCTATCTGTAGTTAAATTATTTTTGAAAAAGTAATTTATGTTTGACTTAAGGATACTTTTCTCATTAAACTACACTACTGAAAAATCTACCAGACAGCAAGTTTGGAGAGGCTAGGTGTATTAAATTATACATGGTCACTTAGGGAATTGCTCATAGAAATACTAATAGTAGCAGCATAAACCCATAGGTATTATGGCAAGTACATCCATCACGTGAGAACAGTTGTCATTAATAAAGCCTTATTGCCAACTACAAAGAGCTTTCAAAGCATTTTCCACTTGGATTACTGTATTGTCTTAGAGATTTTAAAGATTCAGTCATTGGCTTAGGAAATTGAAAATAGATGTTAAAACCTAAAGTGTGAAGTTCTGCAACAACTATTTAGGTTTGACTAATCCTTGCTATAAGAACATAAAAACAAGACACATGTAGAAATGAATTAAACTATTTGAATACAGTAAACCAAATGGAGTTCAAATAGACAAAGATATTTAAAAAATATATAACACTTTTTTTTTCTATCAAAGAACATTCGTCTGGCACTAATCTTGTTAAATCTTTGTCTCACTACCTTGACCTTCTATTTCTTCCATTATCATCTACATTGTCATTTAAATTTTCACATTTTACTTCAGCTCTCCCAGAATAATTGGAAACTCCCGATTGCAAGAAATACACTTTAAATTTCTTAAAACATGAAGATTTTCTATCAGGGTAAGTGTGTGATAAATCTGTAATGTTTAATTGTAAATTTTCTATCACCTGTTTGAAAATTATTAAAAGTCTCACTTGAATCAATAATAGGTAAAATATATTGAAATCTATGTACCAGGCATTGTGTTAAGTGTTTTATATGGATTATCTAATTCAATCTTTAAAATACATCTATGTATTAAATAATTTTAGTAATAATATTATTAGTATTCCTCTAGTAAAGTAAGAGATATAATGAAAGGAACCTATTCAGGAACTCACAATTCTTTGTGGTAGACAGAGATAGGATTTTGAACAGGAATTTGGATGCCAATGTCTTACTATGACTTTATACTGAGTCCCTCCCTCTTAGTCAATGTCCTTGCTTTCACATAAATGACCTGGAGAGTTTGTGGATTTCACTAATACTATAATTCAGGAATGCAGAAAATGCATCTTTGGAATTAGTTTTCAGGGGGCTCAGCTATATACAAGCAATAAGCAACTGTTCTATATACTTACAGAATGATTAATTTGAAGCACATATTATCTGAGGTTTTCCTTCTACAATTCCATCCCTAGGCCTGTCAGATGTAGCCATTCTACTGGATGGGCCTACACTTTCTCATCGTCTGAATGGGTCTATGGCAAAAGTCTCCTGTTCCAACAACTTCTTCTTCAGGATCCCCAGGTCCCAGCCAGTCACTATTTGCAGTCCTTTTAAGATTCCTTTCCATCAACTGCTACTTTCATTTCTTTGTACATATCTCCATGTTTTTTGTTTCATCCACCAGCCAATTCCAAATGTCTGGATTTATCTAAGAATTTATGGCTTGTAATTCCATTTCTGTATGAGTTATGGTACTTTGGTTGCAAGAAACAGAAAATAACTCTGATAAACTTAGAGAAAAGAAGACTGTAGAAGAGGATAGGAAAGGAGGGGAGGGGAGAAAGACTGGAAGGACTGGAGTAGCTCACAAAATCAAAGCAAAAGTAAAAGGAGGATACAGCTCTCTCCTCTCAACTCATCAATTCCTACCTTGTTTGTCACCATTAGATTACTCAAATCTTAATGTCTTTCACCCACCCAATATATCACTGATCAGCACTGAAATTTCAGGAAGACATAATCTATCATGAAATGTAATTCATTTTAGTAGTCTGAGGGATGCAATTTGTTTTTAAAAGGTGGGGAAAGAAAGGTATTCAGGAAAGATAGAATATCCTAGATAGCAATAACTCCTTACATCCTTTTCTCCAACAACATCTTTTTCTTCTAAACATATGACTTTGAAAAATGGCTCTCTGAACATGATTCTCTCCCATGTAGGACCTCAGATGGGTAGGTTTTTTCCCTCCTAATGGGAGATAATCCAAGGTCATATCTAGCTCCTACATGAAAACATGCTATCACTGGTATCTGTGATACTATTGGTATCAGTGCTATCACTGGTAATGATATTATGCAGAGACACTGGGTAATCTATTTTCCTCTAGTCCTTTCATGTTCTCTCATGAGATTGTGCAACCTGTATAGAAAAATCATGTATACAGATGTTATTCGAAACATCATATGTATAAGAGAGGGAAAAAATTAAAAAATAGAGAATTTTAAGTATCATATGTTCAGCAAGCAAAGAATAGACTAGATTCCTATTTTTGAAAATTGCCAGAGGCATGTGGGTAGCTCAGTCAGTTAAGCGTCTGACTCTTGATCTCAGCTCAGGTCATGATCTCACAATTTCTGGGATCAAGGCCCCTGTCAAGCTCTACACTATCTAGTGCAGAGCCAGCTTGGGACGCTTTCTCTTCCTCTTTTTCTGCCCCTACCCTGTTGCTCATGCACACATGCACACTTTCTGTCTTTCAAAATAAATAAACTTAAGGAAAAAAAAAAAAAAAGAAAATTGCCAAAAAGCCAGAGGTGGTATTTTTGACTTAATAACTCCACTAGCTACTTCATAGTCTCCTTGTCCAATATCTACCTTTCAGAAGTTTTTACCTATTAGGGTGATTCAAGTTGTTATTTTTCCTGAGGGTCCAGAGCTTCTAGTGGGCTAGGGATGCCAAAGTTTTTACTTTGTGACAAAGTAGAACTAGCATGTACTCAAGAGGGGTTTCCCACACTTACTTTAGTCCTGAGAGTCAGGGTTAATCATCTCAACAATAACAGGAAATAAATGTACTGCTTCAAGTTCTGCTGCTGACTGGGAGGGCCCCCATTCTCCACTCTCCTTCAGAGCCCCACTCTGAATGGGGCTGTGATGGCAAAAGTGTCACTTTCAGCAGGTAACCACATTGTCAGAGCTATAATCTACTCTACAGTTTCCTTATTTCCAAATTGAAAGGAAACTCTATCTGAGGACCCCAGTCATTGGTATTGATTGAGGAAAGGCAGCATTATGGCAGGAAAAGATGCTGGGAGTATAGCATTTCCCTAAAGGACTTATCCAGACTTTCCAGAACTATTCAGACAAGGACCTCTTCGTTATGGCTGATCAGATCACGTAGTGCTTAATTCAAGATGGGCAGTTCAGGGGGTGCCTGGGTGGCTCAGTCCATTAAGCATCTGACTCTTGATTTCAGCTCAGGTCATGATCTCACAGTTAATGAGATCAAGCCCCAAGCCAGTCTCTCAAAATAAATAAACAATAAATAAACATTCCAAAAAAAAAATGGTTGGCTCAGGTCAGTTGGTCAGCTGATCTCTCAAGCTCTGTCTAACCAGAGCTATGTCTGACCAGAATTCCACTTATCACATGACTCTCAATATTACTCAAAGAAGAAATATTAACTTGCTGAGGAAGGTATGTCCTACTTCAAAAATCCTAGTGATCTTTGCTACGACTGCTCGCTCTATCAGGGTTTTCCACGTGATCTCTCCAGGACCTCAAGATCCCTTAAGTAGTATTGGCTCATTAGGTCAAAAGAATTAGTGGCAGACCTGTTCAGTCTGTGGTCTGGACCAGTTGGGTTGTGTATTTCTGAGCCCTACTAATGTTTTGATTACTTGATAACAGATTTGGAGGATGACACCTATAGATGGCATCTGTTGTCATCAGAATGCAGCTATCCACTAGGCATTATGCCTCCCACTTAACGGTTTAGGACACAAAGTATGATGAGGAAGAGGAAGAGATTATTCAACATGTCCAATGCCACTGAACTCTAGAAAATTCTTTGATAATGTCTTTGCCATTTTGTTCTGAATTTATGTTTCATTTATTTCCAAAGTATCGTGTTCTCTCACTGCTTCCAATTCCTTAGATCATATTATCATGATGGCATCAATATAGTGGATCAGGTGATGCTCTGTGGCACAGTGAGATTATTGAAGAATTTAACTGGAATGTTTTCTATCCTTGAGGGAGAATATTATATTAGTACTGCTGACGCATTAAGATGTTATTCTCACTTTCGGTACAGGCAAAGGAGTAAGATGTACTAGCCAGCTAAGCACACAACTACCAGAGACACGCATTTTCTGTAGTTAGGCATCCCCACCAGGAAGAGCAGTGGCCAATAGTCATAACATTATCAAGTTCAATAATCTACCATCTTTCTTCAGGAGCCACCATTCTTTTTACTTAGCCAGAATAGGGATCAGAAATGTGATAGGACTAAAAAAAATCTCTATCTCCAAAGACTGTCATTACAGGGTCATTATTAATCACTTAAAAACTCTCAGGAGCATGTTATGGTATTCAACTTATTCCTGTGATAGGAAAAGCCAGGCACAGTATGGCTTTTGCTTTTATTTCCTACCATAGTAGCTCTTGTTCCCAGTACCTGGAAGCCAGTGTGGCAATTCCACAAAATTGTGATATTGATTCAAACCACCAACAAAACAAACATGGAAATATCCACAGAAAGGTCTGGGCCACAGAGAGCTGATTATGAGATCAACTTACCGAATTCCATTTATCACATGACTCTCTGCAAGTTTTGCTCTGGATGCTCACGTTTAGCATTTTGTTAAAGCCAGGCTATAAAAATTAAGGTCAGTGGGATGTTTTCTGGTTTTTGTTTTTGTTTGGTTTGTTTGTTTTCTTTTTTGCCAGTGCACATAAATTACTCATAATTGCTCTGGGGAAGTTTAGAGAAAGACCCACATTATATCTATTTAAGGAATCAACACAAATCAACCTTGTGGAACAAAGGGAGAGTAGGTCTTAAAATCAATCTGTTTTTTTTATAACCATCTTAAATTTATTTTTCCCTTAGAGGACATATGCACTTTTTAATAATAGAATTCAAATAAAGTATAGAGTCAGACCAAAACACTCAGAAATTTCCTGAAAAGACTACTATCCAGTAATATAACTCATTTTCAGTAGTAAACGGTTTTTAAACTATATTTACATTTGTAAAAAGTTATAGAAATCACAGACTTACAGTGGATCAAAGAGTAATGAAAAAGATTAAAAAAAAAACAGCCATTGTAAAATATTCTTTCCACATTCTTCACATTTAAAAATGGCAAAAACGTAGGGTGCCTGCGTGGCTCAGTCAGTTAAGCATCCAACTTTTGATTTTGGCTCAGGTTGTGTTCTCATAGTTTGTGAGATCAAGCCCCATGTTGAACTCTGCACCAACAGTGAAGAGTGTGCTTGGGATTCTCTCCCTCTTTCTGCCACTCTTCCACTCAGACATGCTTGTGAGCACATACACAAAAACTCTCTCTCGCTATCTCTCTCTCTCTCTCTCTTCTTCCCTCCCTCCCTCCCTCTCAAAGATATACATTTTTTTTTAACGGAAAAAAATCATGGGCACCTGGGTGGCTCAGCTGGTTAAGTGTCCAACTTCACCTCAGGTCATGATCTCATGGTTCTTAAGGTTGAGTTCAACACCAGGCTCTGTGCTAACAGCTCAGAGTCTGGAGCCTGCTGTGGATTTCAAGTCTCCCTTTCTCTCTGTGCCTCCCCTGCTCACTCTGTCTCTCAAAAATATAGAGTGTTAAAATTTTTCTAACTTTTTTTGGGTTTTTTGTTTGTTTTATTTTTGAGAGAGAGAGAAACACACAGAGTATGAGTGGAGAAGGGTCAGAGAGAGGGAGACACAGAAGCAGGCTCCAGGCTCTGAGCTGTCAGCACAGAGCCTGACACAGGACTCGAACCCATGAACTGTGAGATCATGACCTGAGCTGAAGTCGACCATTTAACCGACTGAGTCACCCAGGCACGCCAAAAAATTTTTTTAAATAAATAAATAAAAATGGTGAAAACATTAGCACAATGTTTCAGCTATGAATTAAAAAAATGCAGACTCTTTTCTTTTCAAACTTTAAAACATTAAATAAATCAAAAGTATGTGGAAAGAAGTCTGCATTTTAAAATTTTTAATATCTCTTCAATCACTCTTAGATAACTGAAAAATAAAATACTATGTAACTATGTTTGAAATATTGATTGATTCAATAAAAACATATTGAGAAATTTTGTCTGACATCTTTGAATCATTTAAATTTTAAAAACATTAACAGTTACTATCAGAAATGAATCCTGGCTATGTGGCTACATAATTTAGCATGTAAAATACATTAGATGTCTGAGCTAGAAATAAAAGAGAATACTTGGTTCTGTAAATTCAGTTGCTTTCTTTTACCCATAAGCATTCCTATTCTCATTTTCTTTCTATTGTTCTTAACCAAGACCTTAATACAGTGGTTATCAATACTAGATGAATATTAGGATTATCTGGGGACATTTTAAAAACTGATGTAAATATCAGACCTCAGATCAAATAATCAGAATATTTGGAAGCCAGACCCAGGCATGTGCAACCAAGATTGAAAGCTACTATCTTCAGGATAAATGTGATAGATTTCTTTGTTATTTATAATGAATCAAGGAACTGTGTTCAAGACTTCAAAATGTTTAAAAAAACAGGCAATCTTGAAAGAATTAGCTTCACCTCTTAAATCTGAGCTTACTCTACCGTTTTGTTGACTTGATGGTACAAGTGAGATGGCCATGTCAGAAAATGTAAAACATTGCTCTTCATCTTGTGCATCAATATGACCCTAAAATAGCCAGGCCTGTCAAATGGAATATGTCTTCCCAGACAAAGTTGGGATTACATTAAACTAAAAAGCCTTTGCATAGAGAAGAAAACCATCAACAAAACAAGAAGTCAACCTAATGAATGGGGGAAGATATATGCAAGTGATATATCTAATAATGGGTCAATATCCAAAATATACAAAGAAGTCATACAGCTTAACAGCAAAACCCAAATAATCCAGTTAAAAATGGGTGGGGGACCTGAAGAGAAATTTTCCCAAAGAAGACATATAGATGACCAAACAATGAAACAAGGCTCAATATCACTGGTTATAAGGGAAATGCAAATCAAAGCCAAAATGAGATCCTACCTTACATATGCCAGAATGGCTAGAATCAAAAATACAAGAAAGAGCAAGTGTTAGTGAGCATGTAGAGAAAAGTGAACCTTTGTGCACTATTGGTGAGAAGGTAAATTGGTGCAGCCACTATGGAAAACAGTATAAATGTTCCTCAAAAAAACTAAAAATAAGAGTATCATATAATCCAGTATTCCACTACTGTGTATTTATCCCCAAAAAACAAAAACACGAATTTGAAAACATACATGTACCCCTATGTTTATTGCAGCATTATTTACAATAGCCAATACTGGGAATCAATCTAAGTGTCTATCAACAGACAAATGGATAAAAAATATGAGGTATATATACTGTATGGAACATTACTCAGCCATAAAAGAGAAGGAAATCTTGTCATTTGCAGCAACATGGATAGACTTAGAAGGTATTATACTAAGTGAAATAAATCAGAGAAAGACAAATACTACATGATTTTACTTATTTGTGGAATCTAAAAACAAAACAAATGAACAAGTAAACAGCAACAAAAGAGAAAAACAGACTCATAAATATAGATAACTGGGGGTTACCAGAGGTGAGAGAGTGGAAGGATGGGTGAAACAGTTGAAGGGGCTTAAGAGATACAAACTTTCTGTTACAAAATAAATAAGTAATGGGGATGAAAAGTACAGCCTAGGAAATATATATAATATTGTAATAACTTTGTATGGTGACAGATGGCGGCTACACTTTTCATGGTGAGCATTTTGTAATGTATGTGACTGCTGAGTCACTGTGTTGTACACCTGAAACTAATATGCTATATGTCAACTATGCTTCAATTAAAAATAAAAAAATAAAGGGGCTTGGTCAGTTAAGCACCCAACTTCAACAAGGTCATGATCTTACAGTTTGTGAGTTTGTGCCCTGTGTCAGCCTTTGTGCTGACAGCTCAGAGCCTGGAGCCTGCTTCGGATTCTGTGTCTCCCTCTCTCTGTTCCTCCCCCACTCATGCTCTGTCTCTCTCTCAAAAATAAACAAACATTTTAAAAAATACTATTTCTAAATTATTCATTTACTATGATCACATAGTCACCTTTTAACTTGTAGAGTTTAAGAGAACTGAAACAAAATCAAAGTCTAAGGATTTTATGTGGCATGTGTTAGTGTTTCGGGGGGGCATGCCTTTGGTTGTCCATATGCTAGTGCTTTCTGGAGGAGGGGAAGAGTAGGGACTAGAAGCAGCTAAGTTTGGTTAGGAGTCTGCCCCTGAGCTTAAATGACACTTTATATTCCTCTGAAATCTTCTAACTTAACACACTACCAAGCAAAAAAGACTAGGTATGGAAGATAAATATTGTGGAATTTATTTTAATTACAAATGTTAATTTAATGAAAAATTTTAATGAAGGTGACAGTTTCCTTTAATTGAAAAGGAATTTCTATAAGACATGAAAGAATGAATGTGAGGAGAACCAGGGGGAACGGAGGAGGGAGAGAGAGTTGGGGAGAGAGAGGGATGCAAAACTTGAGAGACAATAAATGCTGAGAATGAACTGAGGGCTGAGGGGGAAGGGGGCGGGGGGAAAAGAGGTGGTGGTGATGGTGGAGGGCACTTAAGGGGAAGAGCACTGGGTGTTGTATGGAAAACAATTTGACAATAAAATATTATGGAGAAAAAAAAAGAATGAATGTGAATGTGTAAATATAACATAGGTTCTTAAACATTTTATATTTTAAATGATAAAAAAACTTTAGTTGAATTCTAATGTGTGAGTTTTCCATATCTGCCCCAGTATAAACTTAGTTCTTAAAACAAAGAGATTTTTTCATAAATATATTAATATGATCTTCCTCAGGCCTTTCCTACATTTTTTATTCTTGAGCCTTTTCCACCTGCATGTTTCAGGAAGTATTCACAACTGCTAGGGGCAATGTCCATTGAATGGCCATTTCTTCTGTCATCTAATTGTTCTGAATCTCTAAGTCTCTTTAGTGGATTTTAGTGGATTGCTTTGCCTGTATTATAGGCTTCTACTCTGCATATACTTAAAAACATGCTAAGTGGCACATTATTTTCCTGAAATTTTCCCAAGCCATCAAATATGCTAGCATTCCTCAGGGTCACACTTGACTTTCCTACCTTCTGCCATCTCTTTTCTAACATGACACTATAAAATAAAAAGTCGCAAAATACTTTACTCCATTCACTGATTAAAAATTTATTTGAAGTGGCATATCTTTCGGGACTCTCCCACCACGCTCCTCTACCACACACATACCTATCAACTGTTTATTCTTAGATCCATTTCTTTTTTTTTAATTTTTTTAAATGTTTATTTATTTTTTGAGAGAGAGAGAGAGAGAGAGAGAGTGCAAACGGGGAAGGGGCAGAGAGAGATATGCAGACACAGAGCCTGAAGCAGGTTCCAGGCTCTGAGCTGTCAGCACAGAACCCGTCACGGGCCTCGAATTCATGAACAGTGAGGGGCTCAAACTCACACACCACAAGATCATGACTTGAGCAGAAGTCAGACAATTAACTGACTAAGCCATCCAGGCACCTCTCTTCGATCCTTTTCTTAATGGAACTAATATTTGTTGGGAATTATGGGTGCACAATATTGGTTTGGGCACGCCAACTGAATGCATCATCATATTATCCTCACAACAACCTAGGGAAGTAGGAACTTTAAGATTTCATTTTATGGACAAGGAAACTGAGGCTTAAAGAGATTAAGTGCCAGGAATCCGTAAGATCATTCCCGAAATACGACTCTATTATTCCTGGTCATTTTGAGAACTGTACTATCCATATGAAATAATGCACCTAACTACATTTAAAGAAAGTCCTTCACTCTGTTCTTGGTCTCTCTGTTTAGAGTAAAAATCTTTGTCTTCTGTGGCTAGACACAGACTGGAAATGCCCGAGAGAGTGTGCTCAGTTCATTAGCCCCTGGGATGTCATGAGATAGTCCATTCCAAAAAAGGGTTTGATTGATGGTCAGGAGTCAAGATCCAGGGAGATGGCACAAGCTCAAGTGGACAGCAAGTGTCACTTGTCTTCCACCGGGGAGGGGAAAAATGGATAGGATACAAACTTCAAACTAGAAAGTGGAAAACAGACTCTAAGAGGCACAAGGCTGAATTTTCTCTTCATTCTTTCTAATGTGAGAGGAAGAGGGTTGTTAAGTGTCTTCTCTCCAAAGTAAGGACTGATTTTCAGGGTGCAGAAAAGATGTCACCAGGTAGGCTCTGTACTTCTCACACCTTGCTCTAATTTTTCACCTATGTAGACCCAGAGTGTCAAATTTTCAATCACTTTTTAAACCCCTGTTCTAAAAGAACTCCAACTTAATTCCAAGAATGAATGTTCAAGGAAACAGTAGTTTAAAAAATTTCAAATACTCAAGATCACAGAGTTTCAATATGAAAACAATTTTAAATTAGCTCTTAGTTGGTTTGAGTTGTTTACAATCAGTTGAACCAGTTGGAGTCAGTATCCAACCAAAAAGGAGAGAATCTACTTTGAACTCTCCTAACAGTTTTAAACCAACTTCAAAAGCTTCAATGTGGTTTGAATTTATTAGTATGGACATAAAAAAACACTTTGATAAATTAGAATTTGATAGGTTCTTTGAATTTCATTACTGACTTATTTCATCAGAATCCTAACTATATTATCTTACCACTCCAGGATGTAAATTACTATCATATCAGTTTTCTTTTTAATTTTGTTTTTATTTTTGAGAGAGAGAGAGAGAGAGATCACATGAGCAAGTAGGGGAGAGGGGTGGAGGGAGAGGGAGAGAGAATCTCAAGCAGGCTCTAAGGTCAGTATAGAGCCTGACATGGGGCTGGATCCCACAATGTTGGGATCATGACTTAAGTCTAATGCTCAACTGACTGAGCCACCCAGGAGCCCAATATTAGCTTTCTTAAAATCATCCTTCATTGACAGTGTACAAGTTATAGGTACAGATAACATTTTTGCCTCTCAAACTATTGGGTTTAATTCCTCAAAGATTACATAACTAAAGCCCAAACTCGGCTCATCAAATTTTCGTCAGAGTCTGAACTCAGTCTTACATAAACTTCTATACATCTTCTAGCTATTCTGATCCACCGTCTCTTCTTCAGACACACTTAAAATTTCTTTTCTTTGAACTCACAATTTGATGAGCCTGCAGAGGGAGACTTTAGTTTTGGGGCGCATCAGAGTTGTTCTTGGTGTAAAGAAAATTTTTGTCTGTTTGGTTGCCTGCCATTGAGTCCCTCTTTTGGGTAACACACCGTGAGTTCATTTGGGGGAAGCACTGCTGCCACCCTCTTAATCCTTTCCCACCATAAAATTTGGTTCATAGATAAGCCCATGACTCAGTCTGAGCCAATCAGACCTAGAAAGAAAGATGTGCTCTTTTCCTCTTTACTTGAACCTTAAAGAATATTCTTGGAGTTATCCCTAAGGAGGTAAGTGTCTATTCGAGGAAATGGAGTAGAGAGACGGAGAAAAAAACATCCTAATGACAGTGTCTGAAACTTGGACTCAAAACTTTACATAATAGGAGCCAATAAGTTTGTCTTACCATTTCTCCCTCAAAAATCAATTTACACTGGATATTTTGTCTCCTCCCTTTGCCTCTTCTATTCAGAAGCAATTCATTCTATTCTGTACTCCTATAGAGCAAGAGTTTAGAGCAGTACCTATGAAGAACATGGAACTTACAATCTTATGCATTCTGCTCTTTCTAATTTTGTCTGTCTCCATCCATTCAAGAAATTCACACATTAGAATATACTGTTTTCATGGTAAAAAAAAATAGCTGTATATATATGTGTATTTTAGTGTAAGCACATCTAAATTACACAAAATAATCTGCGTCTTTCTTAAGAACAACAACAAATACAGATATTTTGTGTGCGCTTTAAAAAGGGCAGCAGTACTGAGATTTTTTCTTAACTCTACATCAAACTGCAAATCCAGTTAATTCTATCACTGACCAGAAGTACAATGAAGACACATTTGTAAATGGCTTCTATGGCCTGGTGTGTATAAAGCATTTAAGGATGTCTCGTTGTGCTCACAATCTTCCCTGACCTCAGTTTAATACTAGAGAAGACCTTTACATTATGTTCACAGCTCCGCCGGTGATGTCACCATCTATCTTCTGCGCCACCAAAAGAATGCCAGGGGAGAGAATAGTTTCTAGTCACTGTGTTCACCCACTGTGCATCAAAATGGACAGCATTAAGGTGTCATCTACAAACACACCATCTTCCATACAAGGAGTGGAGATTGATTTGCTGAGGGAGTGTATTTTTCCCACTAAAAAGAATTTTTAAATAACAGACTTTTTTCCTTCTTATAAAACATTAATTTCAAATAGGCCAAACAGAGCATTGCAAAGCAGGAGTGCAGTGATTTTTAAATTTTTCAATTTTTTGTATGTTAAAAGACAAAGATTTACTTAACATTATCGTAAAATTTCCCAAGATGATTCCTTTTATTTTGGAGCAAAGTTGACTAGGAGAAGTTTTCCTGATAAAAGAAACATCTTACTTTAATATATAATGATTCTCATGTGTGCATGGTTTTTGTATGTGTGTGCTTATACTGAGCATACAAATCCTATGTTTAAGATTTTTCTGATGTACAGACTCATTAAGCTTGTCACTAAAGAGAAAGACTTTGTGAAAGCCTGCATCATTTCTCTAACCCATGGTCCCTGGACAAGGAATCCTCATTGAGCATGGAGAACTCCACGGACCATCATTGTTTGGATCTTGTAAGTTTGGATCCTAAAGGCAGAATTTACAATGACACCTTTTTTTAATTTACTTTTATCTTAATTTTTTTTTAATTTTTGAAAGAGAGAGAGACAGCATATGCACAAGCAGGGGAGGGGCAGAAAGAGAAGCAGGAAGAGAATCTTAACTAGGCTCCATCTCACTTCCAGAGATCATGACCTGAACCTAAATCAAGAGTCAGACGCTTAACTGTCTGAGCCATACAGTGCCCCCATGAAGACCCCTATAAACACCTCACTCCTATACCTTGTACAATCTCATTTTCTGAATTTAATATTTATATAAACAACATTTTCAAGCAGTTTTCATTTCAAAATTTAAAAAGACACCCCTCCACACAGATGTAGTAACATATATAAATAAGGTTCTGAAATGTTACCAATTATCACTAAAATTTATAACTGGCAAGGAATATTTTAATCAAGCCTCAGAAAACCATCAAAATTGTTAAGGCAAGCTCTCTTTCAAACTAGATTCCAAGTAATTTTTGGTTTAACCTCTTTATTTTCTTTGTAAGCAAATATGGATTAATTAGAGTGAGTTTGTCTAAACATCTGGATAAATGTCACATTATCCCAAAGGGACCTATGTAGGCTAAGAAAGGAGTCTGCTATTAGTATACTCCACAATAACTAAGTCATAACCTTCAATCAACAGCCAGGGGAAACATGCCTGTCACAAAAACATCATATATATTATTATTACTTCTTGGTGAGCAGATATTTAGATACCACACTTAAGTACGTTCTGGTAGTTCCTCTTGAGAGAAATTTCTCTTGAGATGAACAGATGAAAGAAGAAAGAAGCAGGGAGTAGAATTATTGATGTTTGCTTACTCTTAAACTTTACATGTACTATTTTGGTACTGAGTTCCTGTTAGCTTTTGGATTCTGTTGAAGATTTCATAACGTGAAGAAAGCATTGGTTTATGAAGTAGTTTTCATTCCTTGTCATGTTCTGATCCCCCAGAAAAACTGAGTCAGCCTTTGAGAGAGAGTGTGTGTGTGTTTGTGCAAAAGCAATTCAGAACCTTTTGGTAGCTGACCCAGAAAGCAGTTGGGTCCTTCCTGGAATTCTGGCTCTTTTAGTTACTGATTGAATGTCATCATGTTATAGACTTGAACTTCCATGAACCCCCTGTTTACTTCAGTGTAAAATGGCACAATTTTACATGGCAAATACTATGAAAACACAAATAGCAAATATCTTCAGAAGACAAGAAAAATGGAACAAACACATGAAACACTTCTGATAGAGTTGGACCTCTGTAAGACTCCAATTACTATTTTATTTTTTCCTCTCTCAGATAAAGAACACAAAAGTAGTTCTGGATTTATTTTTATTCTGGTGAATAAAAATCTTATAATTTCAAGACTTCTAAATTTAACAGTAATAAAGTCAATTTTCTAGACTAAGGGCTTTCCATTTTTATAAATGTATGAATTAACCCATATTTACTGAGCTCTTATCCAGCATAATTCCCATATTCTAGATGTTTTAGCTTTAACTAGAAAAATGAAAACATCTAGTCCCTACTTTGTTCTGTCTATGCTATAATTTGAACAATGGAAAATGCATGAAAATGAAGTACAATTATGAGCAAAAGATATGCAATAAATTGTAATGATAGTTTTATGTGGAAGTAATATTAATAGACCTGAAGATTCTATCACTAGACTTTCAGATTTTTTTATCAAACGGAGTAAACAATGTGTATGTTATTGTCTGTAAGCTTTACTCTATGCTGTGCTATGTGCCCATTATCTCCTATTAAATCTTGTAATGATCCTTTGCCTTAGGTGTTATTATATACATCTTAAGCCAAAAAATTATTTCAAACTAAGGAATCCAAATCTTGAACAGATTAAACAATTTACAGAAAGTCATATGATTAACATGGATGAATCTGATATTCTAAATCAACTTACTCTTTCAGTAAAGTCCACGCCTTTCTTAGCCACCCTATTTCTATATAGGAAGATCAGACCTCCTAAGTACCAGTGCCTTTAGAGGGTTTTGTTGTTGTTGTTTTGGGGGTTTTTTTGGACCACAATCACTTCAGAAGGCCATTCCCAAATCATGAGTGTTTGTGTAGTCTTCTCTGCCATGTAGATACTAAATGAGTCATGGGTAGAGAAGAGTTATACACAACAGTGACTACTATTTCAGAAACAGAGGTCCCCACATACCTGAGTTGTGAGGTCAAGTGAAGAACTGTTTTCTCCACATATACAGCCTATAAATGGCAATTGACTTAAAAAGCCAACATCCCAAGGCCCACTTAGTCTACATATAACAGAATTATATTACTAATGGTGATATTTTAGCCATTGATGATCCCCTGCTTCTCTCTCTTACCTCATTTTAATCTTTTCTCTATATAAAAGCCAGAGACATTGCTTTACACCTTATCATATCTCTCTTTGCTTCTTCAGAGGTTTTTGTGTTTGAAGACCCCAGTTCTTCATCTCGTCTTCACAGTACTGCATAAGCTAGTTTTCCCATCTCACATTTTCAGAATCATCTCAAGCCACTCTTCCTCTCGGTCTATGCACTCCAAGAAACTTAGCTTTCCGTCAGAAGCTTGAAACACTGCAGGGCCTTTATATATGTGTCTGTCTAGAAATATATCCTTCCCCCTCTTGAGATACTTTTTTTTTTTAAGTTTATTTACTTATTTTTGAGAGAGAGCGCACGCGCATGCACACCGGAGCTGAAGAGGGACACAGAGAGAATTTCAAGCAGACTCCTTGCTGTCAGCACAGAGCCCAATGAGGGGCTCCATGTCACAAACCACAAGATCACGACCTGAGCCAAAAATCAAGAGTCTGATGTTTAACGGACTGAGCAACCCAGATGCCCCCTACTCAACTTTTTTCTTAATTAACTCATGCAGAGCGCAACCTTAGATCTCAGCTTAAATAATCACTTTGAGGAAAACTGTCGCTGACCCACTATTCTAGACCTGCGGTATGCTTCTATAACTCCGTGAACTTTTTCTCCATAGGACTTATGAGAGTTTGGAATTAAAACTCTTCTGCAATTATTTGATTAGTGTATTTAGAACTAATCTGTAAGCACTTTGATAATGATCCTTTTTGCTGAGCATTGTTCACCTTTGATTTCCTTGCTGTCTTAGTGACCATAATATGACCAACAACTAGGAGAGGGCCTGGCATAGGTAATCAAAAATTATCTGTGGAAAAAGAAGGCATATTTTTCTAAATTATATTCTTCATTATTTCTCTAATCCGAATAGATGGTAAAAGACTTACAAAATAAGATGGGAAGATTAGAGAAAAAGAACAAAGTTTGTGGATAAGTTTATTGGAAAGGACATAGCATGTTAGGATATTTATATTTCATGATTTTATTCACAAAAGAACACCTGCTGCAGAGATTGTTAGGGTGGAGACAATGATCTATTTTATGAATGCCAGTTGACTTTTCTACCCTCAGTAACCCCAGTGTAAGACCAATGGAATCATGTATAACATGACCATGGCTTCAAAAAAGGATGTTATAAATGGGCTCAGGAGTAAATAGTCCCATCCAACAAAACTTCTCTGGCAGTTGCCAGTAATGAATGCCCAGCTTGCCATTAACAAAGGCCAAAGCTGAATTCAAGATATGGTACCTGAATTCTGGGGACCATCTCTCCATCTGATGGCAAAGTGATTACATTGGATACTTCTATCATGGAGAGGTCCTTGCTGAGTTGGATATTTGTTTTACTTAATATTTTCTTTTCTTATTTGCTTTGCTTTTCTAACACTGCCATCTATGGATTTACTAAAGGCCTTATTTTCTGTCATGACATCCCATGTTTATCACTAAGGAATTCATTTATTACCAAAAAAAATCAATAGGTTCATGTTGATAATATTCTCTGGCCTTACAGATTACCATACTAGAAGCAGATGGCTTTGCAGAACAATGGAACAGGAAATATTTTGCTTAACATTCACTGACAGGTGAAGAGCAAAATGTTGCAAATGTGTGCACTTTCTTACAAAATTCAGTGCATACTTTGAACCAACAATCTTTTATGGCCTGTATATACAGATCTAGAAATTAATAGATGGAATTTAGAATGCCCTTTCTCTTACAAATTATAAATAAAATAATATTATAAATAATAAAAGGAGGATCACTAAGAGATTAGACCTTGATAAATAAATTTTCAGGTTGTTAGGCCACAGTACTATAGAAAATCCTGGTCACATGAGGTTAAAGGAATGGATAGTAGAAGGAACTCATAAATGTCAAACACTGTCTTGTGATCAGTGATAAATTTTATTCCTTCTTTTCCTATTATTTTAAATAAACAGTGTTGAGGATAAAACTGCAACTGAACTAGAAGAGGAATTGACAGTCTCTAAAATTAGTTACAATGACTAAGACTATTTTCCTTATTTTATTGGGGAAATGGGATAAAATTGCTGTCATTTAAGTTGGGTCATGTCAGTAAAAATATGATGCTACCTTATAATAGCTATTCAGAAGTTTAAATATGGCATGGAAGTGTATGGGTACTGAATAATCAAAAGGTTGGAAGTTAACAAACATTATTAGTTGTCACTTTACCCTGTCATACTCTTTTTTCTTCTATACTTTCTTTTGTACAGTCAGGTTGAAGACTGCAAATTACGTTTTACATACTATCTTACTAACTAGGTCTGGCTGTCTTCTGGTAATGAAGACCCTGTACCAGATATGAAGACTGTCAGGTAGACCCTGTTCTCTTCTGACAGTAGTAAGTGAACCACTATAGTCTCCTGCAAAAGCACAGGTGGTTCCAGTATTTGTCCCAGAGTTCTGAATGTAGCTGAGTTAGTGGTAGCAATGGGTGACTCTGGACCACTGACGGTTATTGCAGGATGTGCTGATAGTTTCAGAGTTCTGGCAGTGACAAATGTGAATGTGGACCCTTTATGGATAATACCCAGCAGATAATGGAGCTTCCGTCCATATGATATCTCTATTTGAAACTACTCAAATGGCTTCCAAGGTTCATCTTTATCCCCCATACCTCTTATTGTTGCTCCATAGCTCAGTAATCCATCCTCTCCTATCTATATTCACATCCTCTGTGATATCATCCAGACTTATAGGTTTTATACATATATTTATCTCTGTGCCAACAACTCTCCAATTTAAATCTCTAAACTCATATATCCAACTTCTCACTTGGCATCTCCACTTGGAAAGCTAATAGAAATCCCAAACTTGTTGCCTCCAAAAATTAAGTTCTAAACTTTCCTCTCACACTTGTTTCCCTCACACAATCTTTCTGATTTCAGTTGGAAAATCCACCATCCAACAACATTAGCATTCTTTCAAATGTCTCTCTTTTATTCATATTCTACATCCAATCCATTAGTAAAATCTACTTTTACTACTTTCCGAATATTTAAGAACCTGCTCACTCTTAACCACAATCTTTGCTGTCACTATCATGATCTTTCACCTGACTGACTTTAACAGTCTTCTAGATACTCTGTCTTCTATCATGATTCCCAATACTGCAAAGCAAGTGCCATTTTCAAAATGTCAGTGAAGTGTCCTATAACTCCTCTGCACAAAATCTTTCAGTGGCTCACTTCCATTCAAAATAAAATCCAAATTCCTGGGACGCCTGCATGGCTCAGTCAGTTAAGCGTTCAGCTTCAGCTCAGGTCATGATTTCACTGTTTGTGGGTTCGAGCCACGCATCAGGCTCTGTTCTGACAGCTCAGAGCCAGGAGCCTGTCTTCAGATTCTGTGTCTCCCTCTCCCTCTGACCCTCCCCTGCTCGCACTGTCTCTGTCTGTCTCTCAAAAATAAAATAAATAAATAAATAATTTTTTTAAAAAATCCAAATTCCTTATATCTGACTCTAAATGGAAAGGCAACAGAAGCAAAAATAAAGAAGTGGGACTATATCAAACTCAAAGCTTCTGCACAGCCAAAGGCAGAACAAAACAAAAAGGCAACCTACTGAATGAGATAAAGTATTTGCAAATAATATATCCAATAAGGGGTGACTAGGGTTAATATCTAAAATACATAAGAAAGTCATACAATCACTAGCCAAAGAACCAATCCTATTTTTTAAAAATGAGCAGAGGCTCTGAATAGCAACTTTTCCAAAGAAGGCATACAGATGGTCAACAGGCACATCAAAAGACATTCAACATTACTAATCATCAGAGAAATGAAAATCAAAACCACAGTGAGATATCACCTTAAGCCTGTTAGAATGGCTATTATAAAAAAGACAACAAATAGTAACTATTGATGAGATGTGGAAAAAGGGAACATTTCAACTGTTGGTTGACATGCAAAATGGTGCAGCCACTGTGGAAAACATACAGAAAGTTCTCAGAAAATTAAAAATATAACTAACTACCATATGATCCAGCAATGCCACTTTTGGGTATTTATCCAAAGGAAACAAAAACACTAATTTGAAAAGACAGATACACCCCTATGTTTCCTGGAGCATTACTGCACAAGACAAGATATGGAAACAACTTAAATATCCATTAGTGGATGAATTGATAAAGAAGATATATACAATAAAATATTACTCTGCCATTAAAAAGAATAAAATCTTGCCATTTGCAATAACCTGAATGGATATTGAGAGCTTTACACTAAGTGAAATAAGTCAGAGAAAGACAGATACTAAATGATTTCCCTTGTATATGGAATCTAAGAACGAAACAATCTCATAATTACAGAGAACAGAATGGTGGTGTCAGGGGATAAAGAAAATTGCGGAGGAGCATAATGAATGAAAAGGGTCAAAAGGTATAAACTTCTGGTTACCAAATAAGTTCGTCACAAATACAAAAATCTTTAACGAAATATAAGCAAACCAAATTCAACAGTACATTAAAAAGATCATATATCATAACCAAGTGTTGGTTTTAGTATCATTTACTCCAGGGATATAAATATGGTTCACTATCCACAAATATATCAAAGTGATATTATACCACATTAACAAAAATCATATTATTATCTCAGTAGTACAGAAAAAACTATTTGATAAAATTCAACATCTATTTATGATAAAAACTCTCAACAAAGCAGATATACAGGACCATACCTCAAAAAACATATACTGTATATGACAAATCCACAGTTAACAACATACTTTGGTGAAAAAAAGGTTTTTTTTCCTCTAAAACCAGGAACAAGACAGGATGTCTTTCTCACCACTTTTATTCAACATAGTACTAGAAGTCTTAGCCACAACCATCAGACAAGGACAAGAAATAAAAGGCATCCAAATTAGAAAAGAAGTAAAACAGTAACTATTTGTAGATAGCATGATACTGAATATAGAAAACCCTAAGGATTCACCAGAAAGAAAAAAAAAGATCAAAACTAATAAATAAATGAATTTAATGAAGTTGCAGGATACAATATTAATATAAATAAATACATTGCTTTCTTATACACAATACTGAACTATTAGAACAAGAAATTAAGAAAATCACCTTTCCAATTGCATCAGTTAATAAAATCTTAGCATTAAATTTAATCAAGGAGGTGAAAAGACCTGTATTCTGAAAACTATAAGACATCACAGTTATTTTTACTATTGTTCATCTTCAGTTTCTCTAATACACCACAAAAAAAGGGAATTAAGATAATACCAAAACAATCATCCCATTAGAAGATTTCCAGTTTTTATTTTGGATATGTTTTCAACAACTAATAAATGAGACCACTAATGTGCATCGGAGCAGACTGTCAGTTTGTATCCTGGAAATCTCATGTAAAATATATTTTTAGAGCTTATATTATATTATGGTACTCAGACAAATAGGAAGATTTAATGGATCATTTTAGCATTCTCCCTCTATACTTCTTTACCATAATTTTCTTGCCCCATCAAACAGCTGGGACAGGTTTAGAATTTCCTAACAACCATAGGTTATTATGGAGACAACTACAATCTCTTTAAGGTTCTTTTTTCTTCCTTGAATTTATTTATATTATTTTATTTTTCAAGATAGAGAGGGAGGGAGGGGCAAAGAGAGAGGGAGAGAGAATTCCAAGCAGGCTCCAAGCTGTCAGCCTAGAGCTCAACACAGGGCTTGAACTCACAAACCATGAGATCATTATCTGAGCTGAAATCAAGAATCAGACACTTAACCAACTGAGCCACCCAAGGATCCCTCATCATAGTTCTTAATTAACAGTGATGTTGTATACATAATAAAGATAATAAAGTGTATGTATCTATACATATATAAATATTTTGTTTAAAGTCCTTTCAAGAACAATTAATCTATCAGACAAATATAAACATTATAAATATGAGAGAAAGTGATAATAACACAAATAGAAAGTTATACTGTGTTTATGGGTTATACGAATTAATATTGTTAAAATATTCATATTATCCAAAGCAATTTACAGATTCAGTACAAGCCCAATCAAAATACCAGTGACATTTTCCATGGGACTAGAACAAATAACCTTAAAATTTGTATAGAAACATCAAAGACCCTGAATGCCTGAAACAATCTTGGGAAAGAACAAAGCTGGAAGAATCATGATCCTTGATTTCAAACTATACTACAAAGGTATAGTAATCAAAACAGTATGGTACTGGCACAAAAGCAGACACATAGATCAATGGAACAGAGTCCAGAAACAAGCCCATGTCTATATAATTAATTAATCTTTGACAGAGGAGGCAAAAATATACAATACAATAGGGAAATGAGAGTCTCTTCAATAAATTTTCCTGGAAAATCTGGATGACATACAAAAGAATGAACTGGACCATTTTCTTATACCCATACAAAAATATAAAGTCAAAATGAGTTAAGGACTTAAATGTAAGATTGGAAACAATAACAAATCTAGAATAAAACAAATGCAGCAAGCTCTTGTACATCAGTCTGAGTGATATGTTTTTTTTTATTTTAATTTTTTTTATTTTAAATAGTTTATTGTCAAATTGGTTTCCATATAACACTCAGTGCTTCTCCCCACAAGTGCCCCCTACCATGACCACCACCCCCTTCTTCCCTCCCCCTCCTCCTTCAGTCCATGGTTCGTTTTCTGTATTCAGTAGTCTCCCTTGATCTGTGTCCCTCACTCTCCCCCACTCTCTTTCCCCCTTCCTCTCCCCATGGTCCCCTGCCAGGTCTCTCCTGTTAGACCTATGAATGCAAACATATGGTATCTATCCTTCTCTGCCTGACTTATTTTGCTTAGCATGACACCCTCAAGGTCCATCCACTTTGCTACAAATGGCCATATTT